>NW_021319199.1:704064-721096 GCF_001605985.2 Dendrobium catenatum | reverse complement strand
TCGGATTCAAGGCTTGTCTCGAGGTAAGTTCACCAAAGAAGAAGATCTCCTTGGTGTCAAAGGACCCGACGACTCCGCCGTACCGGGGAGGGTGGAAGTGATTTTGTAAGGGCTTCTCCGCCTAGCTGTGGGGGCTAAAGGAGAGACACTTGTTTTAGTGCAATACTTGGATGGTGCCTCCAAGGAGTGGACGTAGGTCAAGGTTTGACCGAACCACTATAAATTCGGTGTGTTCTTTTCTTATTATTGCTTCCGCATTATTTAATTTCCGCACGTTGATTTCTGTGGTGATTTTTGTTTGGGTTTTTGTCTTTGTTTTAAAAGATTCTTCTTTTTCAAATCACCTCTCTCTTTATTAACCTTGGGCCAGTTCTTATAGGGCCTAACATCCCTAACAAACTTTCAAGTGTTTTCAGAGCACTCTCTAGTGTCATTTGAGAACCTTTCAATTAGCTATAAATCTTCAAAATATAAAAATAAGAAAAATTATCATAAAGTAAAAGGAAGCCAAAGTAAAAACAACTATAACAACAAACATGAAAATTTAACATTAAAAATAAAAAGACAGACACTAATAATATTCAACAGAAAAGTGCATATGCAATCTAGAAGTTATTAAGCAGTAAGTTTAAGCAATAGTGAGTCGCGAGCCTCCGCTGTCCAAATATCTTATGCTCTCACGAGGTCTTTGGTGAGAGAACACCTATGAAAATCATTAACTATCATATTTAGGAACCCAAACAGAATTGGGTCCCTTCTTATGAAAAGAAGAATACAATGCATGTGTGTTATACTGGGAATCATGCAATTTGGGTCTCCACACCCAATGTGTACTACGGAGAATGGTGCAAGTGTGTGCTATGTGTCATAATATGCCACATAAAAAACATCTAACACTAGGACAAGGATTTCTTAAATGGTTCGGGTTATAATGCCTCTTCCTAGGTTTAGGCTTTAAATCAAATATGGGTGTCGTTCAATTTTTCTCAAGTGTATTCAATTTTTCTTTAAACCTTAAGCTATCACTTTCTAAATAAACATCCAAACAGTGCTTCTTATGCTTATATTCTTTAGTAGAAGTTTTAAAATCAGATTCAAGCGAGGTGTAGGAAGCTTTCAAAGAATCATGCTCAATAATTAATTCAGAATGTTTTTTATTTAAATCATCAAATTCATCCATTAAATACATGTGATTGTTATCAATTTGGAGGTGATCTTTACTCAAAATTTCATGCTCTTTTTTTAAATTCAAAAACCCAATTTCAAACTAGTATGAATTTTCTTAGATATTCTATATGATGCATGAATTTTCTCACATATTTCAAGCAATTGGTCATAGGTTGGTTTACATACCTCTTCTTGGTCACTTTGACCAAGATGATCATCTTCCATTAAGCACAAGTTTGTTATTTCTTCCTCTGCCTCAGTCTTAGAGGAGTTAGATGAAGACTTCGCCTAGAAAACTTTTTGGTACTGCTTCTTTTCCTTCATGCGTTTGGGTTTTTCCTTGTCCTTCGCCATACATGGAGTCTCCTTGAGTGTAGGATAATCAGCTTTAACATGTCCAGGCTTCCTGCATTCATAATAAACAACATCAGAAGAACCTTTAAAATTTTTACTATCCTTACCTCTTTTCCATTTCTGATGATAATTGTTGTTCTTCCTTAGAAAACTTTTGAATTGCCTAGTAATGAAGGCAACATCATCATTTTCAAACTCGGAAGAATTTGTATTTATTTCATTGGTCTTTAGTGCTATAGTTTTCTCCTTCTTTTTCTCACCTGCATCAGATTTCTTTGATTCACCCCTTGCTCATAAGCAATGAGTGAGCCAAGTAAGTTATCAATCGAATAAGTATTCAAATCTTTGGATTTAGTAATTGCAGTGATTTGAGCATTAAAATAAGAAGGCAAGCATGTCAAAATTTTATTCACTTCTTTATAGTTAGTGAGTTCTCTTTTAAGGCATATATAGAAGTTATAATTTGAGTAAACATTGTGTACATTTTATAAATTGATTCAAAAGATCTCATATAAAAAGTTTATAATCATACAAAAGAATATTCAAACGAGATTGCTTAACTTCATTAGTTCCTTCATCAGTAATTCATAATTTATCCCAAATCTCTTTACCAGTAGCACAAGTTGAAACACACATGTAATCTTCAGATTTTAATGCACAGAAAATATAGTTCAAATACTTTTGCATTTAGTTATGCTGAATCTCTTTCATCAGAAGTCCATTTAGTAAAAGGTAATTCAGTTTTAATTCCATTAAGTTCACGAGAAGATGGAGAATAACATTCTTTAACAAGCATCCACATGCAATAGTCAATAGATTGTAAAAATATAAACATGCGAGTTTTCCAAAAATCAAAAGAAATATTATCAAATAATAGTGGTCGTGAAATAGAATATCTTTCTGACAGTATTACGATTACCGTTGTTAGCCATAGATCAAAATTCAAAAGTTTTCAAACTTTGTTTTTATGAATCCCGCTCTAATACTATTTGAAAGTTTGTTAGGGATATTAGGCCCTTATGAACTAGCCCAAAGCTAACTAAGAGGAGGGGGGGGGGGGGAATTGGTATTTTAAAAAACTTACAATCAAAATTGTAATCAAAACTGAAACCTAAATCATCACAAAGAAAACCAAGGTGCAAAAATTAAATGTGGAAATAAACAATAGAAAAGAATATAGAGATTTATAGTGGTTTGGTTAACTTGAACTACGTCCACTCCCTAGAGGCACCCTATGGGTATTGCACTAAACTCAGTGTCTCTCCTTTTGCCCCCACAGTAAGGCGCAGAAGCCTTTACAAACCTCCTTTCACTAACCCAGGTGAGGCAAAGAACCCAACTCCTTTTGCTTCCTCCTGAAGCAGGCAGAGAACCTTGATCGATTGTTGAAGCATACCTCTCTCGACCCTCCAAGGATAAGATACTATGGTGAAAGAAGAAGAAATGGAATAATTCTTAGAGCAACCCTTGTGAAACTCCCTCACAAAATCCTCTCTCTCCCTCTCCTCTAGGCTTTCTCAGGTCAAGACAGCAACAAAAGATAACCTCTAGGGTAGAGCAAGAGATATTAAATAGAAGAGCTTCAGAATAGCTCTTATTTTATACAAACTGACTTTATCTTCCAGGCCAATAGGTGTATCGGCCTAGCCGACCAGCGTAAATTTCATTCAATCAACCCGGTCGGTTTGAGACAATTAGACAATTTTTGGTAATATTGTCCAGGCAGATAGGATATCGTCCTGGATGATTAGTTCAATTCTAAGGAGAATCATCCTGAACATCACCATGAATAGAAGCTGTCCGATATTAATCATCCACGCCTTCGTCCCACCCGATCCTATGATCGGCTCGGCCGATGTGATCGTGCAATCAGCCTTAATTTATTTCCTTAATCATCAGATCAATTTAGGCATAATTGTGTTGCATCATCCAGGCCGATATACTAGATAATTTCCAAAAATAACTAATGCCTAAATAGATCTGGCAGCTAATTTTTTCTGATTTGAGCCTATCATCCCGGCCGATACAATATTATCCATGCCAATCGGCTTAATTACGGCTACCTGAACCATGATGCCCTGATAGGATTTCTATTTTTTAACCGATCATCTAGGCCATTATAAACATCATCTCGATCAATGTTACCAAAAATAATAAACTCTAATAAACAATCAGAAATTCTCCCAAGGTGTGTGTGTGCAAGGTTACATCAAGAGCCAGACTTTTTACAATACACTCAAGAAAGGAAAAAGTGTACAAAGTGACTCAAACCTAGTCTATCCAATCTTGAGCTGGTTCCAATTGTCGTCTGATCTTGTAGACCTAAAATGTCACTAAGCAAGACAGTAATAGAGAAACAGGAGTGTTTTCTATCATCAAAATCATAATCTATGAAAACAGATTTGCAACAACTTGAAGATTTTCAAGGGAGTTTTAACAGAATTAAGTTATGAGGTAAATTTAAGAAGACATATAAGTTTGTAGATAAGACATTACCCAGAGATTTCGCCCTCATTTTGCATGGACTTTATGATCTGAGTTCTGATTTTTTATAGACGCAATCCCCTATAGTTAATTACCCCTCCTGATAATAAGAGATAACTTTTGATTAAGGCTAGTCGTCAATCAGATACGTAGAAATACATGTTATCTGGCATATATTAGCAGCATGAGCTTAGGTATTGGAAGTTTGAAGGTTTGATTTTTAAAATTAGAAATTTCACCACCTTACACTTAAAGCAGATGATGGGGGAATGGATGATGGACCAGATAAAGATCCCATGGTTTCATCATCCTGGTTCATTGTGGTTCCTGGTTTACTTTGTCAGAGGAGGTTGTCGACCAAACCTGATAGAAGGATCCTTGTTATGAGCCATGGGTTGCTTCGTCCAAGAGGGTCTTGTAGACCTAGGGTGGATATTTATCTAAGGGGATAAATTTGAATCCACCTTAGATAACAGATGAATTTATGCCCTATTGATTATATCCTATTAATTCATATCTTAAGTAATTGATGTCACTAAGGAATGTATTGGCTCTAGCCGTAATTATAATTTAACGGTACTATTTGGTGGCAAAACCACTCAATTTAGAACACCTCAGGTAATAACTATTTATCTTACGGTATCATTTAGTGGTAAAATTATCGATCAAAGGACACATACCACATCCTTATTGACAGGATATTATTTGAGAAATAATCTTAGTAATATTTTTGACTAAGCAGTATCTTTATGCGAGCTGAAGTAAATTTCAACTTGTCTACCCTGACAAACTATTACGGAGGATGGATGAATGTTTGCTATAAGTGGTTGGATGGTTTATTTTCTATTTTTAAATATTTGGATTTTCAAATTTTGCGATTTTGGATTTTGTGATCATGTGGAGGCATTTTGAAATATTTAGAATTGACCTTTTTGGTTGAGATTTACATTCAACACAGCCATCATCGGGGGTGCTTGGGGTCATTTTTATTTTGGAATTAAACCATGTTGACTCTGCCAATTTGGCAATAGAGGATCAAGTTTGTTGTTGGCTTTATGGTTTTATTAATAAATTTTCTTTATTGGAGGCCATAAAGGCCTTATATGAACATATAAAATATATATTCCAGTCGACACCCTGATCGTACATCTATTTGATAATTCAAGTTACGTTGACTCCTATATATTCATATAAAAGGATCGAACTAGAATTATATTCATTTATTAACCAATGTAGTATCCATAGACATCACGTGTGTACCAGTAATACATTCGTTGGGACCGATATAGGTATTTTGTGGCATTTTATAATTATTTGTTGAACTTTGTTGACTCTTATTTCCATGTTTAGGAGGATCTGATTCAAATTTATTGACCCGCATGGCATCCCTAGATATCATGTGTGTTCATACAACACATTCATCGAGGCCCATGCGAGTCGTGTGAATACACATGCCCTTCAATGTACCTACATGCATAATAATTTAGTGTATGTGCAGGGAAATTTTTGGAATATTTAATTTTGATCAAGTTTGTGGGCAACTGTTAGATGATTACAATGTTTAATTTTGGAGCTTGCCCACGCCGTTTTTCCGCTTACATGTGTTGCGAATTCGGTGGCGTAGCGTAGCACTATAGTCATTTGCCCATTTCATTTAGGTAGACTATCACGCACTACTTATTTCTTTATGTAGGTGGATGTAGGGACCATTGAATCTCCTACTTTGTTTGTTGACGATTGCATTCACATTATACCTTTATTCGTGGTCATTTCTTTATATACAAATATTCTTGCACCAATCATAGGCATTTATATTCGTTGTTGTTATTCTGTATTTTACTTGTGATTGACACATTGGGTGTACAATGAATCTTCTATAACAGCTCGTAGAGTTTTGCATTTTTTGTAGTCATTTGACATTTTGTTTGTAGATAACATTTTGTGTGTTTAGCAGGTTTTCTACAATGGCTTATAGTCATTCGTATTTACTATGCATCCTTTGTTTCTACTGATAGAGGATCAATATATTTTCCCACGACCAAATGATATTAATTGTGTGAGAGCTATATTCTCTTCAAACTATTAAAACATGCCATGTCTTTTTGTTCATCGCTAGTGAAATCCCCCAAATTATAGGAGACAAGTGTATTTACTTACTGCTTCTTTATTACAAGCTATATAATTATCTCAATGGTTATTGTACTCCTTGTACCCTTTCATAGATAGAATATTATGTGTATAATGGAACTTATACCACTGCAAAGAAGAGCTTGCATTCATTTTTTAATAAACCGTCTCTGATTGCAGAAGATCGGTATACTCACTTGATGCTAAGTGACGATTGGTTGCAAGGTGTTGTTGATTTCATTCTCAGTCTTCCCTATGTGTATTGATTGGTGAATAACTGCATATTCTCTTATATGCAATTCAATATATGTGGGGACTGTCGCAAGTTCTTATATATAAGTCGGTGTTGGCTCTAGAATACCGTACTATTCACTATTTGTCGACTATCATCACTTGCAAATATGTTATTGTGCTTACGACGAACTTTTTGCATTAATCTTTGGCTTCATTGCAATTAGTTTAAATTACCTAATTACATGGAATTTCATCATCATTTAGAAGATATTTATACTTGCAAAATTTTGGCAGGTTAACCTTCTAGCTCATGTTTGAAGATTTGTTCATCACAAGTTCTTTGTAATCTCGTACTATTGCTCATAATCACGTTGCCACATTCATTATAATTTTAGTTGATTGTTGTTTGGGGATGAGTCATGTTTAACATTACAAGTCAATTATCATAACCCCAAAAGACTCTATATCAAGGCTTTATAATCAAGTTAGATCTCTCACAATCTTCTAACTCTTTACTTGTATGATTTGATGCACTTAATTGTATACCAATGTTAACTACAAAGTGGCACATATATTATAGATCTTTTGTGTATGTTTTTCATGAATGTACCACGTCATTCATTATATTTACCCCTTTACACTCATGAGTTGATTGTCCAGGGAAACATTGGCCGCTCATTTCATGTTCTTCATGAATTTGCTATCTATAATCAAGGTGATTTGTATACCCTTATGTTATATGCTCCATTGCTAACATTAGCTCATAAGCATGTGATTAGAATTTTATCAAGAGTCTTCTTATTACTCATTGATCTTCATATTATTTTTTACCTTTGAATGGGATGTAGACTTCTCATCTAATGTTAGTCATTGCTTATAAGCAAGTTGTTACATCTTCAATTTGATCTGTTAATGCTCATTTGCTTTATCAAAGTTGTAATTTGGTTTCAACATTTTTACTTTGATTTTATCTTCATTAGTTTGAAGTTTGGTTCCTTGCATCATTCATTTGAGTTTTGTCCAATGGTGTTCAAATTGTAAGTTCAAATCAAGTTTGCAAGTTCCTTATAGACCATTTAAGTTTGAGTTCAATATTGGCAAATTCAATTAATGTTCAAATGGAAATAAAATTCTTTTCATTTGACAAAATTTAAGTTGAAGTACAAGTTCAAGTCCAAGTAAAGTCCTTTGTCTTCACTATAAATTTTGATAGCCTCTCGGCATCTCCCCCATTTAGGAAAAAAAACTAAGAGGCAGCTTTCCCCTCCACGTTATATGAGCACTCCAGCTAGATATCTAGTAACACTGTGGTTGTACTTTCTTCTATCCACATGAAACTATATGATCACACGTGTTAAAAAAAATAAAACACATTTATTTCCCCACATAAGGGTACTTATTTTTCATCCTCCTCATGCTACATGAGCGCTCCGGGGATTACCCACATCGTTGCAAGCACCGCACTGGCTTCCCTTTCCTTGTGCTATGTAAGCACATAGGGAGGTTTGCCATCTCGTCGCTAATATTGAGAGTGGGATTTTTAAGTTAGAAAAGTTATACCTGCATGATGGTTGGCGACGATGACGATAAAATTTTATATATATATATATATATATAATAAAACTAAAATAATGTCCAGGCCAACATGGTGATGTTGGTGATAATACATGTAGGTAGATGTGACTAAGAGGATCTGATCAGAGGGTCAATCTATGGGTGTGTTCAGAGGTTGAAGATGTGTTTCATACGAGATGGAAGGGTTCAGAGCTTGGCATGATGAGAGGGCTTGGCTTCAACTTGGGTTGATTAGGAGTGGAGAACAGAGGTTGAAGGTGATCTCAACATGCAATACGATATTGACCCAAATAAATATTTTAAATATCCCCAATATTTAGGGACACTTGTGGACATCATTCAGAATGCTTCTTTTCGTAGCCTTAGCTTGAGTCCTGAGATTTTAGTTTCTTTTGTCTTGTGTTTTGTGCTGTAGATATTGATGGAAAATTATCTTATTTATCTTTATTGACTTATCAAGTGGTTTTTGTACCTTTTGTCCTATATTTTTTTGCTTTAGCAGGCTAGATAAAGGAGTATATGCCGGTGACCAAAACCATTTTAGTTCATGTTAGGTCGATGGCGAGGGGTTATTGGTCTAGAGCTTTCTACATAATAGACTTGTTGATGAAAAAATCTTCTTAGTTCAGCCTTAGGATTTATGTGAATTTTATGATAGTTTCTTTAGTCATTTACTTTGTGCTTTGATGGACTTGTTGAAGAACAATTCCTTCGATCATCGCTTGATGCTTTTATAGTTTTATTGAAGGATTTACAGGTTTTGTATTTAGCCGATAATACCAAATATAGATAGTATATTGATCCTTAACCAGTTGAGGAGACTTTAATCTGAGTAACTTGAGTTCATTAGATTGGGTGAGCTAATATTTGATAGCTCTTTGTTCTTTGCTTGCTGAAATAGGAGTTCCTCTACTGCGATCTTTCATATGCTGTGTTGAGTAGACAGAGTAGCCAGATCCGGCCTTATTTGGACTTGTTGGATCCGACCTCTTACACCCATTCAGGTTTCAGGCTTGAGGTATGGGAAATGTGCTTTCCAATGTTGAATTTACTGAAGTTGGTAGATTTGGAGTCCTTTGTGGTTTATGTTGAAACTTAATATAATAGCAATGTGATAAAATTGCTAAATTAATATCAAAACAAAAGTGAGGCGTTGTTCAAGTAATTTTAGAGCAAAAGGGTTAAGATCAAAGATGAATGCAACGTTTGATTTGTGAATTATTAAGATAATTAGAGCATCGCATCACAATATCAGTTTGAAATTGAAACTTGCCAAAAGGATTTTCCTGAGTACATGGATGCATTTGATGAAGATTTGATCATAAACCTTAAGCTATTTATTTCCTACTCAACTGCCCATTGGCACTAACCTTTGATAGCCAATCACAAAGAGCTATAAGAGTGATGTCAAAGCATATCTTGGAATGGAAGTAGCAACTGGTGAATGATATGGGAGCAAGCTCAAGTGTTTCTCCGGAGCCGCCGACAATAATTCTTACAAATGTTGCATCAATGACACGACAAGCTTTTCTGAAAATTGTTTATAAAACAAATGCCAATGAGATTGAGAGGCAGCAAATCTTGGAAGATTAGTTTAATGCACATTACCTCAGATGTTGTGCAATGTGTTTTATAATTCCTTAGACAAAATATAGAGGGGATATATTATTACGGCAAGTTGTTGCAGTTAAAATTAGTTCATTTTGACGAAGAAAATGCCTCACTATTGATGCATAATCATCTTTTATACATAAAGGTCTTAAAGTAGCTGTAGCCAAATCAACTATAAAGTATGACAATGGCATTTCAGTCAAATAAAAAAAAAATGGAACTAGTGTTTGCATGTTAGATACATTTGGCTTATAAAGGAAGTGTAAATGCCAAATGTAAGGTGATCTTTTAAACCTTTTGGGATGCTTACAGATAGCAATGTCTATAAGTTTCGTCTAAATAATCATCACATCAAGAACAAATTATAAGTTGGGATATTGTTTGAAATCCCAACTCAAGAAGCAAATCATCAAACACCTTATGGGCACTTTGATAAGTCTTCTCATTCTCAAGTTTTACAAGGAGAATGGCATAAACACGTTCCGACAAGCATCATAATAATTCAGCCTAATGAAAATAAGAATTGAAGTAATCAGCCACATCACCATAGTGTCACAACTCGGCATCATTTTTTTGTTTTAAAAAAGATATAAAACATTAATAATCTACCAAGGAAAAATGAGAGCATGCCAATGTATGTGGAAATAAAAAAATATATATGTATATATAAATAAATACATATGAATAATAATAATAATAATAATAATAATAATAATAATAATAATAAAAATGACAATTGAAGCACGTTAACATTTTTTTGTTTTAAAAAAGATATAAAACATTAATAATCTACCAAGGAAAAATGAGAGCATGCCAATGTATGTGGAAATAAAAAAAAATATATGTATATATAAATAAATACATATGAATAATAATAATAATAATAATAATAATAATAATAAAAATGACAATTGAAGCACGTTACTGCATTGCCCACATCTCGATCAAAGCAACTGTTGTTTGGCCCGTATAAATAACAAAATGAAAACCGAAAAGGGGGCATGCGCACTTACATTCAGGTTTCAAAGCGGTTTTGTGGTGTTCTGGCATTTGGGGAGGTCTTCATCTTCTCCGATCAATCAAACTGAGGCTGACAACCATTTGTTATTTCGATCACAGCCAAGGTCTGAATCTCATTCGTTGTCCACCTCTACAAGTCTCCAACCCCTGTTGTATGCGGAGGTTATAATAAAATAATGATAAAATATAATAATCATTATTATTTAATCCTTCTTCTATTCTATTATATATTTATATATATTATTTATAAAGGTTGTAGCCAACAAATGCAAATTAAAGGAAGTCCCGGGGTTGATACGGTCCCCCAAAGCCCTTGGTCGTCGAGCTTAGGGCTTTTGAAGCCCAACTAGCCCAAATAAGCCCCAAGTCACATTCTAAACTTTTCATGCAACTTCTTTAGTCCCACATCATAGGGGGAGTTTAAAGATGTTTCCTTGAACCCTTTATAAAGTCAGAAGTATACTTTCTTTGCAAAATAAATTATGTGAGATATCAAAGATAACTTGCATGTATTATGATGAAATTAATCATCATATTTAATAGAAATATTTTTAAAAGTTTAAAAATTTTAAATAAACAAAAGTATAATTTTAAAATTTTAATTAAAACAAAAATAAAATATTTTTATGAACCGGCCGGTTCTTTCCAACCCGGACCGGTTCAACGGTTCACCAATTGAATCGCCGGTTCAATCCGGTTCTATGTAGAGCCGGTTCTGAAGCTGGATCGGACCGGCCACCAGACCGGTTCACGGTTGAACCGGTTGAACCGGCCAGTCTGGTCCGATTTTCAAAACCTTGCATTTAAATTTAAAATTAAATTGAGAAATTAAGTGTTAACTAAAATTCAACTTTCATTTAATTGATTAATAATCAAATTAAGTCTAAAAACAATATTCACATTAAAAAGACTATACAAGTCACTAAAACTCAACTCCTAAGAAAACTAACCAAAACACAAAACTGAAAGAAAGTCTCCAAAATTTTAATCTTAACCCAGTTCCTGGTGGGCTCCAGCCTTGGCTCTTGACAAAGTCCTAAACTCCTTATAAAGCTCCTAGCAGGCTTTAGTCCCAACAACTACATCATATGTGGTTGCAAGCTCCTGCTATTGCAACCACTAGCAACGAAAGCAGACAAAAGTCAGCGCAATCATAAATAAAATCAATGCAAAAAAAAAGTAATTCTAACTACTGTAAGCAATGCAAAGTATGATAAAGCTAACAAAGTAATAGTGCTCGAAAACTAATACACAACAAACAATTGTAGTTAAAATAAACTACGAACACAAGAACAAGGAGCTTTCCAAATAATTCAACAAAGAACTCTTAAGCGCTCAAAACAAAACTTAAATTTCGGACAGCCTAATTTATAAGAACTAGGTTGTAAGACCCACCTCCTGGCTACTTTCAATGAAAGCTGTAAGTCCAACTTTTAGGGGTAATATCTAGGAAGCAACCTAATCCTATACTCCTCATTGGGCATCTTAGCTTATATGACTAAGTTGAAAGACCCACAATTTGGGCTACTTCTAAGTGAACCAGTAAGACCCGCGTGTTAGGGAACTTCTAAATGAATGACTCTATAACCAAAACTCAAATCCCTTTTGGGCATCTTAGCCTATAAGACTAAGTTGTAAGACCCTCTATTTGGGCTACTTCTAAGAAAAGCAATAAGACCCATGTGTTTAGAGAATTTCTAAACGAACGACCCTATAATCAAAACTCAAATCCTTTTGGGCATCTTAGCCTATATGACTAAGTTGTAAGACTTGTCATTTGGGCTACTTTTAGGGAACTTCTAAATGAATGACCCTATAACCAAAATAATTAAACCACTTGGGCCAATTAGCTTATAGGGCTAGGCCGTAAGACCCTCCGTTAGGCAACTTCTAAGTAAGTCATAAGACCTATTAAACCAAAAATTAATGGGCAATTTCTAAGAAAATCATAAGTCCCTACCCAAATCAAATCACACGGACAACTCCTAATTGGAGTCGTAAGGCCCAAACTAAATAAATTAACGGGCAACTCCTAATTGGAGCCGTAAGCCCCAAACTAAATAAATTAATGGGGACCTTCTAAGGAAGCCATAAACCCCAATACAAACTAAACTAAAATAAAATTCACACATCTTCACTTCAGTCTATTCGGGATCCCTGAGAGGAGGCAACCCATGGCTTCTAATCAGATTCCCTGAACACTGTAATCAATAGTTGTTAGTGTTGGTAGACTGTCCCCATGGTATGCCCGGGATGACGGAACCATGGGATCTTGATTGGGTGTACCTTCATCCACCCATAACTAAATTTAAATATCTATTGCATATTCTCACACTTCTTGTATGAAGCTAAGTGTATTTCATCCTTAATCGAGAGTGCTTTTCTAATGCGTTAGGAGGGGTAATTAACTATGAGAACTTGCACTCATAGGAAGTAGAACCCATATCTAAATAAACCCTGACACTACTCTAAAGGGAAATCTGGTTAAATATTAAACTCAATCTATCTCCGGAAAAATTAAGGCATAAGTTCATGAGAGCGGGGTTCACATATCTTTAATTTAAATAATTTTTCTGGAGCGAACTGTTGAAGATTTTGAGTTTACGAGCATTCAATAGTTATTTGTGACTCATCCTTCACATTAAAACTTTGATTATCTAGTTGATTAGGAGAATTTAATAAACTACAATCACTTGAACTTATCGAGTCAAATAAGCTTTTGTGTTTCTTATAATCCCTACTAATGGGTTGACGAAGTGGGTGTTCCTCTACTATGGCTATTCTTATGGTGTGTTGAATAAATAGAGCTCTTAGCATCCAGTCATATTTGGGTTTGTTTAATCTAGCCTCTTATATCCATTTGAAAATTAAGCTTCAGACTATTGTAAGACTTCAAGTGGTTCTGACTTAACTTGTAAGAGTGCGCAATCAAAAAAGTTTATTTTCTAATTTTTGAATCATGGTATCTTGGAGAAGGTGGTGTCCCAAACTTTCGGAAGCTCACCTGCATATACTTTGAAAAAGTTTTCTTTCTTAAAGAAGATTTTTTGCATCTTTTTATATGAAAAAATATTTGTGTTGATAATTTTAAATATTTATTCAGGGATCTCAGCATGCAGCACGATGTTGACCCGATTAAATATTTAAAATGCTTTCTATATAATAAGAAAATTTTAGAATAAACTTATAATTTTGAGATTTTAAATATTTATTTGGAAATCTCGATGCATAGCACAATCTCAACCCAAATAAATATTTAAATTTCCTCTATCTTGTAGGGAGATTTTTTATAAGCTTTGTATTTTAAGATTTTAAATATTTATTTGAGGATTTCAGTATGCAGCTCGATATCGACCCAAATAAATATTTAAATGCCCTAGTCTTATGGGGGATTTTTTTGAGATTTTTGAAATGTATTCTTGTAAGATAAGATAATATTAAAATAGAAGATATACTTATATAAGAGAATATATATATAGTACATGATGGTTTAATACAGTCATTCTTATGCATAGTATTTCTTCAGGTATTGATTGTTAATCAGCGGCATAGGCCTCTGACCATCCAGATAGATCAACTAATAAGCTCTTCCTTGATATACTTTTTCGATGATAAAGGATCCTTCCTAATTAGATATAAATTTAAAAATTAATTTTTTAGTGTGGGATAATTAGCCTTCTCAGCATCACGACCAATTTTCCTTCTTAAATACTAGATGATGCACAATATGGTAAAAAGATTTTTCCATTCTTACTTGGTAGATTTCCAAATTCTATTTAGCTTGTATTTCATCGAGCGTATTGAGCTCTTCCATTCTCAGGCGAGGATTTTACTCCTGAGTGAGATCATGCAGAATTGCTACTTGAACTGATAGCAATTGGATCTCCAAGGTTGATACTACTTCAACTCTGAACACTAGTGAATAAGGAGTGGCTTTGGTTGGTATTTTTAAAGTTATATGATACGTACAAAGTGCCTCTGCCATTTTAGTATGTCATTCTCTTTTATTCTTGTTGAAGATTTTCTTCAACAATTTCACCAGCATTTTGTTGAAGGTCTCTGCAAAGTCATTTTTTCTTAGGTTATATATTAATGAATATTTCCAATAGATCTTATTCTCTTAATGAACTTATAGATTTTGGTGCTCTTAAATGTTGTGCCATTTTTTTGAGATCATACGTTGGAGTACACCAAATCTGTAGATAATATTTTGGGTGAAGAAGTTGATCATGTGTTTGAATGTGACTTCTTTGAACTGAGCCACTTCTATCAACTTGTATAATTAGTCTATTGCTGCCAATATAAAATGTTGTCCGGTTGATGATGGTGGATCTATCAATCCAATTTTATTTGTGCCCCAACATTCAAATGATCAAGATGCTACTGTTAGGTGAAGATGATTTAGCGGCTAATGAATGACATCATCGAGAATCTGATATTTGTGGCACCTCTTGGCATTGTCAATATAATCCTTTATTATTCTTGGCTAGTAGTAACTTGTTCTCTTGATTTTAGCAACCATTTTAAGACCTGATTGATGTGTATCACAAAGTCCTTCATAAACTTCTGCTATAACTTTGTCTGCTTCCTAGGTCCTTAGGCATCTTAGCCACATTTGTTCTAAGGCTTGCTGATATAGTGTATTATTAACAAACATGTATCACAATGCTCTCTTCTTGACTTGCACAGGTAGAGATTTGTCTATTGGGAGTTTACTTTATTTGAAATAGTCAATGAATAGTTGCCTCCAATCATCTTTGGTTTCAACATGTTGACCTTGATTTTGCCCAGACTCCTAGTCAAGGAGGTTGACTTGGTCAAACTGACCAAGTCAGGCCCCAAGACCCTCTCCAACAGGTTTAGTGAGTCAAACTGAGTCTGCTGAGCCCGAACCTAGGTCCTGGGTCAACCTGGTTGACCAGGTCAATCAGGGTTGACCCAAATAAACCTAAGCCCTTCCATGCAATTTCAAATCCAATTCATAGCTCCTCGAGGCCATTTCTCCCCTCCACTGGACTCAGTGGGTTAGACCCAGTCCACTGGACTCAGACTTGTGTCCTGGGTTAACCTTAGTTGATCAAGTAAACATAGTTTGACCATATTGGACCCTTAAGCCTAAAATCAATTATAAATCCAATTCAAAGCTTCATAGGTTAAAACCCACTTCCCACTTGACCCATTTGACTGGGTTGACCAGGTCAACCATTGACTTGCTCAACCCAAGTCTTAAATAGGTCATAATAGCCTATTTTAATGGATTTAAGAGCTATTTAATGCAATTAAAGCCTCCCAAATGTATTCAAATTCAAAACCACGGCGAAATCCTGCTATTTTCCATCCCAATTAGATCTAGATTTGATCTGAGTCGTTGGCCATAGTGTTAGAGCCTTTAAATACAAAAATTTAGGTTATTTTGAGGACTTTTGGCTCTTACTCTCTCTCTAGACCGCCTCAGCACTTGAAACTTTGCGTGTGTGTTCTAGAGAGAGCCTCTGACTTTCCCCAATCAAATCCCGATGTCAAGACCCTGCCGGCGGCGATCCTGAGACATTTCCCGTTCCAAGATGAATCCTGTTTGATTTAAGCCGTTTCCAAGCTCGAGGTCACCTAGGAAATTGTTCTTGGAGATCCCACGAGTCCAACGAGCCCAAGATCTCATGGATCCATCATTTGGATCGAGGTAAAATATAAACCCTAGTTATAACACTTAAAGCTAAATAGCTTTTGATGCACCGCGTCTTAGAACGCATTTTTTGCTCCCCAAGATTGCTCTTTACATCTATATTTTGTACCTAAAATTTCATCGAATTTGATCAAGTATTTTGCGAGAAAGAGGAAAAAAATGCTTAGGCCCTCTCGATTTTGCCCTGGCTGGAGGTGTACAAGTTTTGGACCGTTGATCGCGTGATCAACGGTCCAGATCTCTCTATACAGCGGCTCTGTCCGACTGAGGATCCAAGCCCGCGTGTATTCGTCCCGTCTGGCGCCATCACCGTCGTTGATCCAAAACAGTGGGAGATCGGACGGTCTGCATGACCGTCTAACGTGGCTAAGTTGTCGCTGGACCTCTGCCGTATAATTGGCTAATCATAGCCAATGATTGCGGCGGCGCAATCATTGGCCGAGGATTGTGGAGCCAATCCACGCGTGCTAAGTGTCGCCACGGGATAAACCGCCGTTTTCCACGATTGGAATGACCAACCAGATGCCGTCGCGTGTCCCCGTGACCGCCAACGCCGCCTCCGAGACCGCGGGATCCAGTCCGCAGTTGACACGTGTTACCGCCGTTTTAATTTTTTAAAAAATTATTTTAAATCCCGATTTCTTCAAAAAATCATAAAAATTCAAATTTTCTTTATTTTTTATGCATAATATCTCAAATCGACCGTATTTGCGCCCTCTTCAATTTAAAATTAGTTTTATTTAAAAATTATAATTATACTTTTATTTATTTCAAAAA
>NW_021319199.1:687420-703975 GCF_001605985.2 Dendrobium catenatum | reverse complement strand
CATGCTCAAGCTGATAAAAGGGGGGGGGGGCACTACCATAATTTCTAATATTATCTTATGCAGGTGCTTGCTTAGCCCCCCTAAATAAATGAGGGCTAAAATAATTATAACTGCTATAGGTGGACTACTTAGCCTTTATAATTACGAGCATGGCTTGGCACAGCTTCAATGGGTTTCTTTTATTTCATATAACTACTTGAGATATTATAACTGCTTGGGATTTTGTTAGGATAATCATGTAGGGAGTCTAGAATTTTTTTATTTCCAATAGATGTAAAATTTGTAATAATAGTTAAGAGTTGTGAAAATGCACTCTGAGTGGGATATTTTTATCTAACTCGGATTCCAAAAGAAGAATGCATCCCTAAAAGGGAGAGTCTTCTTCCATTTGGAAGATCGAGTTGTATGGCTTTAGATATCCAAAGAGAAAAGACAATACCCCCTACCAAGGGGGAATTGTCTCTTCATTTTGATATTGAAGCCACAATGTATCCAAGAAGTCCAAGGAGGGAAGTTCCAAGGAGTCCAAGGAGGGAGATCCATGGAGTCCAATGAGAAGTGATCCGAAGAATACCAAAGACCTGAAGACTAATATCTCACTCAAAGTCATTTGAGTCTGTCATAGGCTTAGAAATCTGGGTTTTTGGCAGTGGTGCCCGGCCACTTTACTTTCTGTATATCTGGGTTCTAATAAGGGCAGTTTGTCGATGGACATTTAGTTGATTATTCTGAATGTATATTGATGTGTTTACCTGATTGCTCAGTAGAAATACCTGCTTTTTCTAGGTTTCTTTCTTGCATGCCATTTTTTTGCTTTAGCCTGGATTTCAGTAGACTCTTCTAAGGACTATAAAAATTCTTCTACTCATAACTAATTTCTAAAAATTCTAAGTATTAAATAATATAGAAATCTAACAAACCTAGGGAATTACCGGAATCATCCGGGGTCGCATGCATATTTCTGCATCATTCTTTCCTTGTTATAAGACATCTCTCTGCCTGCAGGTAGAGTCCAGATAATCTGGTCTATAAGGATGAAGTGCCGGACCTAGGGAGTCCCAGTCTTTTCAAAAAATTATTTTCTATAAGCCTATTTTTAAAATTATATAGCATTCATGAGCTAACATTTCAACTAGCATGCATTGAATTAGTAACCAACTAAATAAAATTTAATTGCATTAGCTAGGAGCATCTTACCCACATAAGTCCAGGACCAATTAGGAAAGCCTCTAGGTGTCGATCCTACTTCCAAAAACTGTACCTCCCACCCATCTTTTATAATTGAATTGATAGCATGGTTTTGAATCGATTAGGTGGTTAGCTGGCTCCCCAATCCAGGCCGGGGTAAGTCCAGATTTTGTACTGTATTAGCTAGGACACGGGTCTTAGTGTTGTGTAGAACAACACGCCCAACCTAGATTTAGGATTTGAGGCTACTACACTCGGTCTCGTAGTATACCTTAAATAGTAAGTAGGTCCCTTCCTTTCAGGGACTATAAATCCTACTTATCTATGTCACAGGATGACGCCATCTCCATCCTTCTTTCACGTATGTGATTGGATGCCTGACTTTTATTTTCTTTAGTTTCTCTCTAGTACCCTAGATCCTCCAAATGCTGGTGTAAACCTTGCATGCGGATTTAGCCCCTTGAGACCATTTCTCCCTTTTGAGTAGGACTTCTTAGTCTACACCCTCGTGCCAATCACATTTTGGAGAGGATAATATATGATCCATAATCGAGAGTTTTCTCAGGCTTCGGCCTGAGATGTAATTAACCATGGGGGCTTGCACCCGTGGGAAACTCGGTCCCACATCTACTAAATCCCATTTGAACTATTGTATCGGGTGGGGAAAACCTGTGACTAGGTCGTGTATATTACTACTCATCGGGGTGTGTTAGCGACAACCTCTATTCTCAATGGTTAGTCGTATGGGAAAGTTCCCTTCCAATCTGCCCTTCCATCGACCTGTTCGTATTGAGTGTAGAGGCCTACGATCATTTTGTCCTATGGGAAAGTGCATCCGTACCCTCTACGTTCGTACCCCACGAGCGGTGCTCTTTCAAAGGTCCATGGGTTTCTAGCAACCATGATGGGACCAGTTTCTCTCTCCATATTTGGATTCTATATTATCCTTTCTGGTGTGTACTCCAGGATTGGTACTCCTTAGATTAGGTCCGTCCCACTCTTAGTTAGGGTCCTTCCTTAGTTAGGGTTCCTTCCTTAGCTAGGGTTTTCCCCTACTCTACTTATTTCCATCCATACAGACATTTCCGTCCTTTATCCATTCCTATCTTTCTATATCAAATCCTTATCCACTTCATTCTTTCTTGATTTCTACTCTAACTAACTTTTTTTATTTCTTTTCTTGGCAGCAGTGCCATGGCTTCTTTTGTGCCTTATGTTACTTTTAGCTTTGGTTCAGATGTGCAAGTGATTCTCCCTGAGTCCCTGCTCGCTATTCCGCCCGCTGGAGGGATCACTTTTGATTCCTTTACGGACATGGCCTTCGTCACTCTTGGAGGGCCGACCCCAACAGAGGTTGCTATATTCTCTCCTCATCAGAGGAGAGGACGCGCAGCCATGCACCCTTTCAGATGACCAACTGCTCAGCGGATAGCCCGAGCACCTGCTCATCCTGTTCATGTACTTGCGCAGCCAGTGCGCCCCGTGGCTAGGCGACCAGTGTCTAGGCCACTCCCTGTTCCACCAGTTAGTCCTGCAGTCAGACGTCCAGTGCCTACTACTCCTTTTGCGCAGGTTGCTTTGGCCCCTCAACACTGGCAGCCTGTTGCTTTTGTTCCCCCTATCCATATAGCGGTTAGGCGACATGTTCCTGCCGCTTCTATTGCACAGGTTGCTCCGGCCCCTCAGCGTCGGCAGTCTGCTGCTGTTGTTACTCTCGCTTTTCTGGAGGAAGTACCTTACTTTCGGGATTCCCCTCCCACTTCCACTAGGAAGAGGGGTGCCCAGACCGAGGTGCCTTCGCCCTCTTCTGGTCGGATTTCTATTTTTGCTCGGCTCTCTCACCCTAGGACCGCCGGGTAAACCCCAGCATTTCCAGTTATCCCTATTCCCCCTGCCACCAAGGCAGTGGGTTCAGATGTCCCTTCCACCTCCAGCTCCGGCCTTGGGAGAAGGGCCCGAAGGAATAGGAATAGGAGGTTGTGTTTAACTTCGTCTGAGGCAGAGAGTCAGCAGATGGCGGATGTGATAGCTAACCAGGAGCTAGCTCAGAGGATGGTGGCTCCGAGAAAGTGGAGACCATGACTAGTTACAGTTGTGCCTACTCTAGAGGTTGTAGTCACTCCTGAGATTGAGGCAGTTTAGGGAGGATGCTTCTCCCCGCTGACACACAGTGGGGACTAGGAGGTTATTTCCCGCATTGCGGCTGCTCCTCCTATTGCAACTACCTTACCCTTGGCTAGGGTCCCCATGGACGCTGGTGTTCGAGCCCTCACTCAGAGGATTCGACACATCATCCGCCTAGCTCGTGGTAGGGGGCCTATCAATTAAGAGAAGATACTCCGACAGATTTCTCAGGCAACTTTCCAGTTATAGAGGCAGACTGTGAGGAGACTTTACAGTTGGCAGAGGGTGCAGACACCTCAGCAGCCTGCAGTTCTAATAGTTAGTCCGCTAGTAGTTGCTCCTATGGTAGAATGATGCCCACGTCGTCAAGGACAGAGACAATAGTAGGAACTTGCCCGGCCTCAGGTCAATTCGGTAGTGGTGGCCCCAGAGAAGCTAGTTGTCAATACAGAGCCCCGCCGCAAGAGGTTGTTTTGGAGGCGCCGACAGGTAGACACCCCTGTCGACCCAGTTCTAGCAGTTGAGACAGAACCGTTGTCATGCGCAGAGCTGCCAGATGAGGCCATTGATTAGATGGAGGTTGTAGCTCCTTCCGGGTCCGAGGCGGTCCCGATGATTTGCGATGATGGTTTGGTACCTACCCCAGACAGATTGCTAGTACGGATTAAGACAGACTTAGCCCCTAGCACTCATAGGATCACCACTCCTATGAGTCCTTACATAGAGGTGATGCGGTGATCCTTTTTAGATGGTGATGATACACTAGAGGGTGGGTTCGATGAGGATGTGCCAGTGCACTGGATTTGTGTGGTTACCTGTAGAGGTCACTCAGATGAGAGAGAGCTCAAGGACCAAGATTAGCAGGAAGAGCCCGAGGAGGATGGATCTCCCAGATCAGTGGATACGGATGCTACAATCCTGAACCTTCAGGCACAGATGGCAGAGATGACCAGAGCTAAGGTGGCCATGAGAGCACAGTTGACAGCCTTGGGGGTGATGCCCCAAGTGGCAGGAGTAGCCCCCGAGAGTGGACAGGGTCCAGAGATCGATGCCTGCAACACCTTCAGTCGTCCAGAGTCAGCCAGCTCAGTTTTCAGCGGGTGAGCTTCAAGATCTGATTTTCCAGAAGGTAGAGCAAGACATTTCCTCCAAGAAGACTGGAGAGTCAGTTAATAGAGGGCGTTCTTACCCGATAGAGTACGAGCAGGAGCCCTACCCCCTGGTTTCATCCCTCCTAGGTTCAGAGTGTTTGACGAGTTTGGGAACCTAAGGCAGCATGTGGCTCAGTACCGGGCCATATGTTGCAATATAGGAGGGAGTGATTCGTTGATGCTGAGGTTGTTTATTAGCAGTTTGGCGGGGGTGGCGTTTGCTTGGTAGGTCGATCTCCCCAACGACTCAATCCAAACTTTTGCAGAGTTGGAGCAGCTTTGCATACAGAGGTTTGTCAGCACAGAGCACTAGGTTACAGTTGGGGAGTTAGTAGCCACCAGACAGCATCCCAGAGAGACTCTCACAGATTATATTGTCAGATGGAGGAACCTCAATTTGCAGTACGAGCCGCAGCTATAGGAGCAACATGCAGTTGAGATCCATTTAAAGAACATAGATGGTCTCATTGCTCCATACCTGAAGGGTTTCACCATTCAAACCTTTCAAAAGCTATTGACCAAGGTCACTAACCTACATGACAACATACCCAATATAATCCCTCCTAAGGTTGAGAGTCAGCCTTCGTGCAGACCTCAGCGGCAGGAGTTTTCAGGGGCACCTCCACCCATGAGAGGGGAGGTACACAGTACTCATGGACTAGTAGATAAGGGCAAGAGGCCCTTAGTCAGTTCAGCACCTCCACAACAGTTACGCTCAGCTAGTCAGTCACACTCAGCTAGTCAGCCAGCAGCACAGCCCAGGACCTCCCGTAGGACTCCAGAGAGTCAGTAGTAATTATAGGAGAAGCTTAGTAAGGAATATCCCTTTAAAAGGGAGAGTGTGAAGAAGATATTTAAATTCTTTACTAAAAAGAATATTTTGACTTTCCCCAGTAATAATAGAGTGGAGGAAGAGGGCCAGATTGAGCACCCACTCTATTGTCCTTACCACAGACACATTGGGCATGTGTTAGAGAATTTTTTGTGTTCAAGGATAGAGTTGAGAGGTTGATGGATACAAAAAAAATACACCTCTATGATAGTGACTTGGTGCAGCCTAAGGGCAAGGGCCCTCAGACAGTTTAGATGGTTTTCAGTCCCAGCCACAGTCCCAGTCAGAGTGACAGTCAGGGCAGTAGTGGCAGTTTACCCTAGAGTTTTGAGGGAGAGTGGTAGTTAGCACTCTCCAAGAAGAATAGGAGGATGATAGACCGTGCAGTTCAGAGTTCAGAGGCAGTTGAGACCAAGTCGACAGTTTCCACTGCAGTTACTACACCAGCACTTGTACCTTCTTCTTCTTCTCTTTCTGTAGTAGTGCCTACTGAGCAAATTTCTTCTACTTTATGTAATAAGAAATGTATGAAAGAGAAAAGTATGTTGTAACCTCAGAGGGGAAGATAGGGTTCCTTCCAGCACTTATACTAAATGACTTTGTTCTCCCTTCAATTGATGAAGAAATAATAGAAGAAGTGAAAGTTTGTTAGGGATCTTAAGCCCTTATGAACTAGCCCAAGGCTAACAAAGAGAGGTGAATTGGATAACTTTAAAACCAAAGATAAAACTCAAACCAAAATCATCACAGAAATCAAAGTGCAGAAATTAAAACGCGGAAGAAATAAAGAAAGAAAACACCAGATTTATAGTGGTTCGGTCAAACCTTTACCTACATCCACTCCTTAGAGACACCCTCCAAGTATTGCACTAAACTAAGTGTCTCTCTTTTAGCCCCCACAGCTAGGCGGAGAAGCCCTTACAAAATCACTTCCACCTTCCCTGGTGCGGCGGAGTCGCCGGGTCCTTTGACACCAAAGAGATCTTCTTCTTTTGTGAACTTCCCTCGAGACAAGCCTTGAATCCAATGGTAATCAGATGTGAGCTTGCCGGAGCAACCGTGTGGAACCCCCTCCACACTCCCTTGAGTCCCCCCTCACAGGATTTTCTCACTCTCTCAAACTCCACCCTTTCCTCACTCCCTTTCAAGCTTTCGCTTCAAGTTTTCCCCAAAAGAATGAAGCTACAATGGCTGTTAAAGACACTTACCAAGTGTCATGTCATAGCTTAAATAGAAGATCTCAAAATGAGCTCATTAATGCAAGTTGCCGACATTATCGTCCAGGCTGATAGGCATATCGTCATGTACGATCAGTACAATTCCAATCAGCCAGGATGATTTGAGACAATCATAAGAATTTTATTCATATCATCCAGAACGATAATAAATCATTCTGGATGATCAGTACAAATTGTAGAATATCGTCCTCGACATCGCCCTGAGAAAGAGCTTTCCAATATCCAATCGTCCAGTATATCGGCCAGGACGATCTGGAGATCGTCCAGGCCGATTTGATCGTGAAATAAAGTCATAATTGCTTTCCTTAAATTCTAGAGAAATTTTAGAAAATTTGACCTAGATCATCCTGGATGATATTTTATAGTCCTAAACGATCCACCTGGACGATGTCCAAAAATAGTTTTTCTCTAAATAAATCTGGTGGTGGATTCTTTCTACTTTGAGCCTATCATCCTTGCAAATACAAAATCATCCAAGACGATGTGTTTTGCATAATGACGCCTACTTTAATGAGGATGCCCTAATTAGGTTTTCTTCTTTTGAACGGATCGTCTAGGACGATATAAAATCATCCCGAATGATGTTACCAAAACTAGTAAACTCTATGGAACAATCAGAAATCTTCCAAGCTACAAAGCATCAGGAGCCACACTAAATTCAATAGACTCAAGAAAGGAAAAAGTGTACAAATTGACTCAGACCTAGTCTACCCATACTTGAGCTAGTTCCAAATTGTAGTTTGATCGTGTGGACCTGAAATATCAGTAAAAAAGATAGTCGTGAAGAAATAAGAATTGTTTGCTATCATCCAAATCATAAACCATGAAAATATATCCGCAACAATCTCCCCCTTTTTGATGATGGCAAACACTACAATTTGAATTTTTAAAAGTGATATTTTCTCCTAATCTCCCCCTCACTAGAATAACTCATTAAAAATAGGGGAGATAAAAATATTTTTATTATTTTTTAAATTTTTGAACAAAAGATACAAACACGATAATAGTACAAAAATTTAATAATACATTCTCCTTCTTTGGCATTATCAAAAAGAGAGGAGGCACAAATAAAAAACAAAACCACCAAAAGACAAAAATGTTCCCTGATCTAGTGAAAAATAAATATTCTTAAAATAAGAAAGTTACCTCTTTATTTTAATCAAAAACTTACTAGAATTGGATTGACAACGCATAGCCCAGAAAAGATTAGAAATTCATAATTTTATAATCCTAACACTATTTCTTTTTAAAAGGCTCAAAAACTTTTTAATTCAATATCTAAATCATGAAATAAATTAGGATAGAAACAATCATTTTTCAAAATTCCTTTCATAAAATATATCTAATATAAGATTAATGCATGAATTGTTGAATCAAGAATCAATATTTAAAAATCAAGTATCGAAAATATCAATGATTTTCTTAAGCTTTGAATAAAACAGAAAGAGTAAGCATACTCTTTGTGGGCTCATTTTATGCCTCTTGTAGTATTTTTGGCGCACTTAGCGCATCTTTCTCTTTTGATACAATTTGTGTATCTTTTTCAATTTGGCGTCCTTGCGCATCTTTTTATTTGGCATCATTGACCATTTTTTTTAATTTAACGTCATTGGCCAATTTTTTTTTTAATATGCTACCTTTTTGAAATTTTAAAAATATTTTTGGCGCACTTTGCGCATCTATCTCTTTTGATACAATTTGTGTATCTTTTTCAATTTGGCGTCCTTGCGCATCTTTTTATTTGGCATCATTGACCATTTTTTTTAATTTAACGTCATTGGCCAATTTTTTTTTTAATATGCTACCTTTTTGAAATTTTAAAAACAAAAGTAAACCTATTCTATTGACACAACGAGCTACTTGATTAGAAAAATTATGAGGTAGATTCAACAATCTTGCAAAAGATTACTATGCGATAGATAAAATATACGGAGATGAAAAAAAGTTCAGTTTCAAAATTTAATTTAAATATGATGAAGATTTTAAATCAAAAGTAGATTAACCTCTTTAAGGAAACAGAGATTGAGAGTCAAAATCATGAGTTTCCTTCATTTGACTATTTTTAGAGAAGTCAAACACAATTTTCATAAGAATTCAAGAAAAAAATAAGAGGTAGGTTTTTCCTTTTTAGAAAGGTGATGTGTGTGTTGATCAGAGAAAAGACACATAAAAATTTAACGAAAAAAGAAAAATAAGAAAAATAGAATAGAAAAAAAAATAGAAAATCACAAAAACAAAAGGACAGACAAAACATGTAAATATAAAAATAAACAAAGGTTTAAGCACCATCTTGCTCCTGGTTCGATGCTTCAGAGACCAGGTCTGCCTAAGAGATTTTTTGCTTTTCATTATTTCCCCGGTTTAAAATTAGCTTCGCTTTACCTTCTTCTTTCGTAGAAAAAATCTTTAAATTAGGGCACTGATTATTCATATGTTAAGGTTTCCTCATCGAAAGCAAATAACATCTGAAGAAATATAATCTGGCTCCTTCGTATATGGTGTATAGTTTATCCCAAACTTCCTTACCAGTAGTGCACGTGGATACTAATATGAAGTCTTCAAAATTTAAAGCATAGAAAAAACAATTTAATAATTTTGCATTCAAATGAGCATTGAGTTGTTCTTCCTTATTCCATTGATTAAAAGGAATATTAATTTTAACTCAATTAACAATACGTGATGGTGATGAATAACCAGTTAAAATCATATGTCACATACGAAAATCAATCGATTATAAGAAAGAAGACATGCAAGACTTCCAAAAATCAAATGAGATATTTTCAAACAAAGGTGGTCTGGTAATTGAATAACCTTCTGCAATATTATGATTTGAAAAATCAGCCATGGATCGAAATTCAAAAGCTTTTAAAAACTTATTTTTTGAAACCTACTCTAATACCACTTGAAAGTGCTCAGATGACACTAGAAAGTGCTCTGATACCACTTGAAAGTTTGTTAGGGATGTTAAGCCCTTATGAACTAGCCCAAGGCTAATAAAGATAGTTGAAATGGATAACTTTAAAACCAAAGATAAAACTCAAATCAAAATCACCACAAAAATCAAAGTGCGAAAATTAAAATGTGGAAGAAATAAAGAAAGAACACACCGGATTTATAGTGGTTCGGTCAAACCGTGACCTACGTCCACTCCTTGGAGGCACACTCCAAGTATTGCACTAAACTAAGTGTCTCTCCTTTAGCCCCCACAGCTAGGCGGAGAAGCCCTTAAAAAATCACTTCCACCTTCCCCGGTGCGGCGGAGTCGTCGGGTCCTTTGACACCAAAGAGTTCTTCTTCTTTGGTGAACTTCCCGCGAGACAAGCCTTGAATCTAACAATACTCAGGTGCGAGCTTGCCAGAGCCACCGTGTAGAACCCCCTCCACACTCCCTTAAGTCCCCCCTCACAGGATCTTCTCCCTCTCTCAAACTCCACCCTTTCCTCACTCCCTAGCAAGCTTTCTCTTCAAGTTTCCCCCAAAAGAACGAAGCTACAGTGGCTACCAAAGATACTTACCAAGTGTTATGTCATAACTTAAAATATAAGATCTCAAAACGAGCTCATTAATATAAGTTGTCGACATTATTGTCCAGGCCGATAGGCATATCATCCTATACAATCAGTACAATTTAAGCCCAATCAGCCAGGATGATTTGAGACGATCATAAAAATTTTATTCATATCGTCCAGGATGATAATATATCATCCTGAATGATCAATACAAATTATGGAATATCGTCCTTGACATCGCCCTGAAAAAGAGCTGTCCGACGTCCAATCGTCCAGCATATCGGCTAGAACGATCTGGTGATCGTCCAGTCCGATTTGATCGTGAAATCAAGTTATAATTGCTTTCCTTAAATTCCAGAGAAATTTTGGAAAAATTGATGTGGATCGTCCTGGACGATATTTTATAGTCCTCGATGATCCACCTGGACGATGTCCAAAAATAGTTTTTATATAAATAAATCTAGTGGCAGATTCTTTCTGTTTTGAGCCTATCGTCCAAGCCAATATAAAATCGTCCAGGACGATGTTTTTTGCATAATGACGCACGCTTTAATGAGGATGCCCTAATTAAGGTTTCTTCTTTTGAACTGATCATCTAGGACGATATAAAATTGTCCCGAAAGATATTACCAAAAACAGTAAACTCTAAGGAACAGTAAAAAATCTTCCAAGTTATAAAGCATTAGGAGCCACACTAAATATAATAGACTCAAGAAAGGAAAAAGTGTACAAACTGACTCATACCTAGTCTATCTAATCTTGAGTTGGTTCCAAATTACAGTCTGATCGCGTGGACCTGGAATGTCAGTAAAAAAGGCAGTCATAGAGAAATAAGATTTGTTTGCTATCATTAAAATCATAAACCATGAAAACATATCCGCAAGAAGAAGGTGATTCTGGCTACTTCTGGAGTTATACTTTTTTCCTACTGCTTTTACTTCTAGTTCTACTTCTTCTAGCACTCACTCTTTTACTGCTCTACATGTCTCTTATAATAATTTTAGTGAAGAGTCTGAGTATGAGGATGAACTAGTCTTTATGATACTATAGGGTTGATGTTACATGGATTCAGAGGATGAATCTGACAACCCACTCCCAATACTTTCCTTAGAACCAACACCTTCCCCCACTATTGAACTAGAGAAATCTCCTGCTGAGGATGACTCAGTATAGGAAGTTCATCTACATTTAGGAAAGGTCCTTCCACCTAGGTTGGCTAAAAATACAAAAGATAAGAATATCTTTACCCAGCAGGATGACCTTATCCCTTCCTCCTAGGAGCAATCCAAGGAGAAAGGGAAAGGCCCTCAGCTGGAGGTTAATTATAATGTGTTGGCTCATCTAAGAAAAATTCCTTTCCTCCTTAGTGTCTATGACTCTTTAATGTTATTACCTGACTTGAGATAGACACTGGTAAAAGTCTTGCTTGAACTAGAGTCATATCAAGCCTTTTTTGCTTCCGACCTCACTGATGAGGCATGACATTTATACAACACGCCATTCATCACCTTTTCTAATCGTGATCTTTTTTTAGAGACTACTGAACACAATCGTCCCTTGTATGTCACTACTGAAGTCAATGGTTATGAGTTGAACAAGGTCATCATAGATCAAAGAGCTTCAATAAATATACTAACACATGAAACTCTGAAGAGCCTCTCCCTAGGTCAGTTAAACCTCACTTCCGATAAGATTATATTGAAAGGCTTTAATGACCAAGGCCAGAGAGCTCTCGGGTCTATCACCTTGCCTCTAAAGTTTGAGAATTTTCTAACTGAGGCAAAGTTTCATGTAATTGAGACTGATACTTCATATAAGGCTCTCTTAGGAAGGCCTTGGATCCATGAGTATGGAATGGTGCCCTCTGCCTTGCACAAATATATAAAGTTTTTTAGGAATGATGTTGAGTATACCATTCCTGGAGATACCAAGCCCTTTTTCGTGCATGAGATCTCTATGTACGATGATGCCGAGTACTATGTACCTCGGAAGGCTCATAGAGCTCCACCTACTTAGTCACCAGTGATACCTGTTATTGTTGTACAGGGTCCTATGCAGCCACCTGCACAGGGTCCTATGCAATCATCAGTATAGGGTCCATCACAGGTTAATATTGAGCCAAGTGTTTTCACTACACATTTTGATGGAGATCCCTCTCAGTTTGCAGTGAGGCACGATGTTCCCCCTAGTAGAGGTAGGGGAGGTAGAGGTAGAGGGAGAGGTAGAGTTGTAATCTACTAGCTGCAGAACCACGATACTCGCACACCTCCTCCCCCTAACCTTTACACTTCTTCTTTGACTGTAGAGTCCGACTCTTCTGATGATGAAATGATCGATATCCTTCAGCGTCCAGTCACTTCACCACCTCCATATTCCACTGGCTATGATTCACTACCTACTTTTCATAGCCATTTGATACATGAAGGTGGATTGTTTATTAGTATTAGCTCAGACGAGGAAGAGGACTTCCGAAGTCAGTGCTACTACCAAATAACCTTCCCCCCATCAGATACGCGGGATAGGAGTTGGGGATTCCAGTCAAAGATCTTCTGGCACTCCTATAGTTGACGATGGTAGTTCGATATGGGATAGTGAAAATCTCATACCTCACTTGTACGACACTTTTTTGCCAGCACAATCTGAGCGTCCCTCTGTACCCCATAGTATAGGCGCCCCACTAGGTCCTGGGAGCCAGGATCTAGAGGAGACCGCTATGGATATAGAGGTCAGAAGCACCCCTCATTACTTTTCATCTACTGTAGAGAGCTTTATTGAGCGGGGTCTCATTTGTTCCACTTGGTCGGACGAACAAGCTCTACAACAGGCCCGAGTCAGGCAGACTGATTTCCCTCAAAGTCTAGGAGGTGTAGGTTATATGGAATTAAATCAGTCTAGTAATGTCAACATTCGTGCTATTTCCCATGCTCATCCAATTGTTTCTCTTACCGATGAAGATTCGAATATTGAGGAAGATATAATACTTGATGCTCCCAAGAGTCTGAAGATGGCGTCACTTCAGCCATGGACGAATTATGTGATGTAAACTTATGCACTGAGTCAGATCCTAGGCTTATTTTTCATAGTGCCCTACTGTCTGATTTAGAGGCTCAAGAATACATCGAGTTACTATCAGAGTTTAGAGACTGTTTTGCTTGGAACTAAAACGAAATGCTTGGTCTAAACCCCGAGGTAGTAGTCCATAAGTTAGCCATTAAGCCTATTGCAGTCCTTGTTAAACAAGCACCTCGTAGGATGAGGTTAGATATTTAACAACAGGTGATCGCTGAAACCAAGAAGCTTATAGAAGCTGGTTTCATTAGGGAAGAGAAGTACCCCACTTGGCTTGCCAACATTATTCTAGTCCGGAAGAAGAGCGGACAGATATGAGTCTGTATCGACTTTCATGATTTGAATAAGACATGTCCTAAGGATGATTTTCCTCTCCCTATTCCTGAGCTTATGGTAGATATAGCATCATCTCATAGCATCTTCTCACTCATGGATGGTTCATCTGGTTACAATCAGATAAAGATGGACCCCAAAGATGAGAAGTTTACTTCTTTTCGAACACATATAGGTGTCTTTTATTACAAGGTGATGCCTTTGGTCTCAAGAACGCCAAGGTAATCTATCAATGAACCATGACTATCATCTTTGATGAGATGATACATGAGCAAGTTGAGTGTTATGTGGATGATTTGGTTATCAAAAGTAAGGTCCGTGAAGATCACCTTCGAGATCTATGAATCATTTTTGAACGCCTGCGTAAGTTTTATTTAAAGATGAATCCTTTAAAATGTGCTTTTGGAGTTAGTGCAGGAAAGTTCTTTGGATTTATAGTTTGCTACCATGGCATTAAGATAGACCCCTCTATGATCAAAGCCATAGTAGATTTAAAACCCCCAAGAGTCTTACCCAGTTAAGGTCCTTTCAGGATAAACTCGCTTTCTTGCGGAGATTTATCTCCAATCTTTCTGGTAGGTGTCATCCCTTCTCTGCACTAGTGAAGAATGATGCCCGATTCCATTGGGATGAGAGTTGTCAGGAAGCCTTTGAGAGTATAAAGCGCTGCAAGATGAACCCCCCTTTTCTAACTGCACCTATCCCAAATAGGTTGTTGATTCTCTACACTACGGCCCTGAATAAGTCTTTAGGTGTATTGTTGGCTCAAGAGAATGAGGAAGGCAAGGAGAATGCCTTTTACTACCTCAGCAAGTGACTAATACCTGTAGAGCTTAAGTACCAAGCGATAGAAAAGCAATGTTTAGCCTTGATCTTCGTGGTACAGAAGCTTAGGAATTATATGCTCTCACATAAGATTAATTTGATCTCTCGAGTCAACCGTTGCAGTACTTGATGACCTGTCTGACCCTTTCAGGTTGTCTAGCATGATGGTCTATGATACTACTACAATTTGATATTACTTTTATTCCCCAACAGGCTGTCAAAGGATAGGCTCTAGCTGACTTTTTGGTCGATCACCCAATCCCTGCTGATTCACCACTCAATGATGATCTACCTGATGAATTAATCTTGAGTGTGGATGAACAGGAGTCCCCTACTTGAGAGTTTTACTATGTCAGGGTGTCATCCGTTAAAGCTGTAAGTCCAAATGAAACTCCTACAGTTAGGGTAGGATTAGGCCTGATTTTTGTGTCTCCTGAGGGTTATACTCTACGGTACTCCTATAGTTTATCAGAACCTCATACTAATAATGAAGCTGAGTATGAAGCTCTGATTTTAGGGCTAGAGTTGGTCATTCAGATGAGTCTTACGTGGGTGAAAATCTTTGGAGACTCCCAACTAATAATCAATCAAGTAGCTGGAGTCTATAAAGTACTTAAGTCTGAGCTCATTCCATTTCATAATAAAGAGAAGGAGCTCTTATACTTAATACCATAAGTAACTTTGGCCAAGGTCCCTAGATCTGAAAATGAAAAAGTAGATGTATTGGCCAAGTTAGCAAAAGAATTAGCTGACCCTACTGGAAATCCCGTGTCTATTATTATCCTGTATCGTCAAGCTCTATGCCCCGCAGACTTGTCTTCTTCCAATCAGACCCTTACAGTGTTTGCTGTTGATGAGGAGTCAGATTGGAGAGATCCCTTCATAAAGTATTTATAGTATGGTAGGCTTCCAGATGATAAGTCTCTCACTGCTCAAATTAGAAAGAGAGCATTATCATTTGCCTATATAAATGAAACTCTGTATCGATGCTCTTTTGATCAGATGTGGTTGAGATGCCTCAATAAAGAAGAGGCTGGTATAGTCATGAGAGAGATACATGAAGGGCTTTGTGGTGCCTATCATTCTAGACCTAAAATGAAAGGCAGGATTAAACACCTCGGCTACTACTGGCCGACTATGATCCATGATTGTATGGAGTACGCTAAGAGATGCCACCAGCGCTAGATTCATGACACAATGATTTACCAACCCCCTAATTTGTTACACCCTACTGTTTCTTCTTGGCCATTTGAGGGCTGGGGCACGGATGTGGTGGGTCCTATAGACCCTCCTTCTTTTAAGGGTCATAGGTTCATTTTAGCCGCCACAAATTACTTCTCTAAGTGAGCAAAGGCTATCCCACTTAAGGAAGTCAAATCAAAAGATGTGATGAGTTTCTTTCGTGATAATATTATTTATCGCTTTGGTGTTCCGCACTGTATAATCTCAGATAACGGCCCATCTTTAGAAGCACCAAAATTGACAGATTTACCCGCCGCCATAACATTAATTGGTGATACTCTTTAATTTCTTTTCCCAAAGCCAATGGCTTGGCAGAGGCATTTAATAAGACTCTTATGCAGCTGATAAGGAAAATCTTTATTACAAATAAGAGAGAATGGCATGATAAGTTACCTGAAGTATTATGGGAATATAGGACTACCTACCGTACTCCTATTTAGTCTACCCCATATGCTTTAGTTTTTAGGGCTGAAGCAGTCCTCCCACTTGAGGTCGAGCTCCCCTCACTGCGTGTAGCAGTTAGTTGCAATCTATCTGAGGAAGATAATGCCCGACTACGGTTGGAAGAGCTTGATGGTTTAGATGAGCTTCTCTTGCGAGCTTATCAGTGCCTTAATCCATGTTAGGCCCGAATGGCACTGCACTACGAGCGCCTTGTTAGACCTTGTGCTTTCCGGGCAGGCAAGTTAGTTCTTATTTTGCGCAGGCCTATCATCTCACATCATCGGCGAGGTGGTAAATCTGATCCTATTTGGGAAGGCCCCTTCGCTGTTGAGCAAGTTTATGAAGGTGGTGCCTACCTACTCGTTGATGCAAATGGCGTTCACCTAATGTCTGTCATCAATGGACAGTACTTGAAAAAGTATTATGCCTGAGTCTAGTACTTCACAGTAGAGCCTCCCTCTAATGTCTTGAATCCTAATCTCCTAAGATACCACTAGTATACACTTCGCTTGTTGGAACAAATTCCTATCGCCACTTTGTATAGGGTTCCCCGTGGAAGTAACTCCGCAGCGGATTCCTTAGCAAAACTTGCAAAGGAAT
>NW_021319199.1:602331-687320 GCF_001605985.2 Dendrobium catenatum | reverse complement strand
GAAATCCTTAGATCAAAGTCAAAATAGTTAGATCTTTTTAACTTTATGTTAAGTATATTTTAGGCCATATAAATTTACCCTCATTGTTTCTGTTCATACACATGAGTTGTGTTTAAAATTTCATGCATTTTGGTCTATCGGGTTGAGAGAATGAGAGAAAAATTGATTTCTAGAGCGTTTTCATAGTCTAGCCCAGGTGTACAAAATGTCAGCCTTTGATCTTATAATCAATGGCTGAGATCTTTTCACATCGCATCCTGCTTCAATTGTGTATCCCGTGGTATGCTGAGATCTTCGTCCGATTTGATTTGGGCCCTCCGTTCTAAACAGCGGAAATGGGATATCCACCATTTGATCTCATTTGATCGAGATAGAACTGCGGGATTTAATCTCCACCGTTGAATCAAACTGTTGGAGATCCTACAGCTGTAAGGCGTTGCTGACTTGGATAAGTAAGCCACACGGTCGCGTCGTCACGTCCCTCCATTAATGCCCAATCATTGCCTCGATGCAATGATTGGTCATTAATGCTCTACCATTAATGCGTTTTTGAACTCGCTATTGAGCTGCGTGTCCTCTGTTAGCTCCGTCACCTTTTGTATCTTTTTTTTATTTAAATTAATTTTAAAACCATTTTAAACAAAATTTTTATCATAGAAATTAAAAAAATTAAATATGAATTTAAAATTGAAATATTTATATTAAATATTTCAAAAATTATTAATAGTTTAATTTAAAATTATAATTAATTTAAATTTTTTGAATTTATATTTTTTAAATAATTTTAAATATTAAATTTAAAGGTATTTTGAATTAAAATTTAATTAATTCATTAAAATATATTATGAAATATTTAATTATATTCTAAAATTAATGATGCATTTCAGAAGTAAGTTTAAATTAATTCCCCTTTTTTAAAAAAATTTATATTTTAGTAATTTATATAAACTAATTAGTTTTGTTACTTAATTATTTAACTAGTTAATTAATATTTAAATAAACAATTATTATTATTATTATTATTATATTATTATAACATCAAATCTATTTTTTTTTTTAAAAATATTTAGCTTAATTATTTAAAATATTCGGTTTTGAAGGAGGAAGACGAGTTTGCCATATTTGCCCAGCTAGAATGGCTTTCTGAACCATGTAGAAGAAGCTCTCGGTTCTTGAACCAAGAAGTATAAAAATGAAAGAGGAAATTGGAGAACAAAGCTGAGAAAAGAAAGTAATTGAAATGGAATTGAATGACTTCTGTACAATAGGCTAGCATCTATATATAGACATGACAAGATGTGAAAGAAACAACTAGCGAGTGAGAACATGCCAGCTCATATTTTATTTATTACAAATATATTGTACTACTAATATGTGTTTGATCAAGTAGGGTTCACTGAATTTTTATTGCATCAGGTTACCTAACGCAGCTCTACATTTGGCATAGCCTAATCAAGCACCATGTAGCAGCCTCATTTATGCGGACCCGACCCGGCGAATATTAGATTTATGGAACGTGCGAATTTTGAATTTGACGACCCGACCAGCGGACCCAAATTATACCCGGTGGACCCGAAAAATTATGTATAATTTTCAAATAAAGATCACCGTCTTTCACTTCAGTCATCATGTGCTTGCATATATGAAGCTTTATTTCCGGCAACTGTTCATCTTCTTCCAAGTACAAGCTCCCCGCATTTGCTTTTCATATACTTCAGAGAAATAATGCCTCGGGTTAGTTACTTTTTTATGAATAATGCCTCAACTTCTTCTTTTTAAATGTTTAGGGTTAGGGTTTACGGATAAAGTCCTATAGCTGTTGAAATTTTAATCTTTCATGAAGAAATAATCTTAGAATCGTGGTCGGTATTACTCGGTATAGATTAGTATTGCTCGGTACTGCTCGGTACCGAGCGATATTGGCAGTTATAAACATTCGGTACTGCTCGGTATTGACGATTAATGGTCGGTATAAGATTAGATAAAAACATAAAAGATATTATTGATTTAGTACCGAGTTAAATACACTCGGTATTGCTCGGTACTGAGCAATTTTGGCAGTTATAAATACTCGGTACTGCTTGGTATTGTCGATTAATGGTCAGTATTAGCTCAGTTATATTGCTATGAACTGCTCGGTATTTATAACCATTAGTTCGTATAAGCTTCTATATGTTGATCGGTACTGCTCGGTACTACTCGATACTTCTCAGTACAACTCGGTATTGCTTGGTATTATGAATAATAACTCGGTATAAGCTTGCTTTAATAGTCCAAATCATGTTATATACTCGGTACTCATCGGTTTTACCTCTATTATGTTTGGTACCGATTAACCTTTGTATATATAATTTAATACTCTAAATCGCTTGTCTTTAATACTCGGTATCAGTTATGCATTGATATACTGCAAAGATTCATTTCAGATGCCGAACATTGACTTTTAGAGAATTTTGTAATCAACTTGTTCGGAGATTTGGAGATCCTTTTATTGAAAGAATGCAACAGCTGCAAATAAGCCAGTTCCTTATGGTTCCTCTTATGCCTTAGAATGTTCCACTTATGTATATGCTGCTATCAAAGTGGGATTTGAAGACTGAAAGTTTTATTATTAAAGGACATAGGCTAGAGTTCACATCTGATGAGGTTTCCTTAATCATAGGCATGCCGAATAGAGGTATTATATTTGACGTTGGCAGTGCTAGATCCAGTGGAAAAACCTCTAATGACATTCGCCATGACATTGAGAGGATGGATAATTCAACTCCAATGGATGATCTAGTGAAAAGATTCATCCTTTATCTACTATCCAATATTTTTTATCCAATGGCAAACTTTTGTATACCATCATCTTTCCTGGAAGTTGTCAAAAATGTTGATAGTTTTAATACATACAACTGACCAGAATCAATTAGGAGTTTCCTAGTTAATGAATTCAACCTTATTGCTACTAAACAATCAAAGGGATGCGCACTGGATTATGTAAATGGTTTTGTCATGATTGTAATTGTGAGTATTGTTATTTTGTTCAAAAGATCTTTGGTAAATTCCTAATTTCTATAACAAATTTAAATTGTTTTCATTTTTACAGATTTGATTTCTTGAACATATAATTATTCATGCCGTAGAGGATGAACTATCACACCCATATTTTACTCATGGGATGGTAATTTTATGTATCGTGAGAAAGAGGTAAATAGTATATTTGCAGACCTTCGGGATCATGAGGTAGCATCACTACATCTTTTCATTTAAATGTCTGATAAATTTATATATTTAAATATTTAAATTAGATGAAATATTATATTTTATACAGATTCTCAATCAGTTCCGAGGAATAACAGATGATGAGAAGGCTTTATTTCATAGTCCTTCAAAGATATCATCTAAGTCGTCCAGTCTATCTCCACCTAGTCCATCCAGTCCAATACGGGTGACAAGCCCAATTAGGGTGGCTTGTCCACCTAAACATGATTCATCTCCACCTACTCATGTTAGTCCAGTCAGGGTACCAAGTCCAATCATGGTGGTAAGCCCATCTAAACATCATTCATCTCCACCTACTCTAGCTAGTCCAGTTAGGGTGGCAAGCCCAACAAATTTTGATTCATCTACACATACTCCGCCTGAATTAAGTCCAATAATAGATGAAACAAACCTGAAGATCTTAAATCAAGCAATATACAAGCTTTTTTCCAAGGACAATTTTACGAAGAAGAAGCTAGCTTCGGTGGAAGCAACAAATAGTTTACTTGAAAAGCGTGTAGTGATTTTGGAACAAACTATGATTTGAAAGAGAAGATTTTTGATTTGAAAGAGGAGATAAAGAAAAAAGACAATTTTATATTGAAGTTCTTACAAGATCAGTTTTTTTCTTATTTTAAAACTTACAAGAATGAAATGTCTATTGAATCTTCTTCATTTACTACTGAATATGAAAAAATTGTGTATAAGGATGCCAGCTTGAGTAAGGATGAGAAATTTGATCCATCCTTACAAATCGACATAGCAAGAAGAGTTTAGCTGAGAAATGATAGGAAGAGGAAACATGTATCTACACCTTTTCCAATCGATGTTAGGAGAAAAAAATAAACAAAATATGTCATCCAAAGAGAAGTTCAGTGAGTCAATTCCAAGTGATGCTCCTGCAGTAGCATCTAAACTTGATCCTACTCCTACACCAGCTCCTTCAATTGAACTTGATCCTGCTCCTGCACCACCTCCTGCAACTGAACTTGCTCCAGCTTCTTGACCAGCTCCTACACCTGCAGTTGCTCCTCCACCTGATCTTGAGCCTGAACCTGCTCCAGTACCTGCTCCTGAACCTGCTCGTGAACATGCTCCTACATCTATGGATGAATCAACCACAGCTCATAATAAAGCTATGATTGTTTATGAGTTGATGACTCAAAACAAATAGAATTGTGTCTTGCACCTTAAGCATTAGATTACCCTAGTCGATCATTAATAAGTAAAGATAAACGCATATTCATCGATAATAGCCTGAAACAATTCAAGGATAAGTGAGTATTGTACTTATACTGACCAAAACCAATTAATATCGAGCAATAATCTTGTTTATATCGAGGAATACCAATCAATATCGAGCACTAATCTTCATTATACTCCGTATTATGTTAAATATACTAGGTATTATATCAATCATGTGATGTATAGTAAGTTGACTAATTTTTTAATGCATTATACCAAGTAGTACTGAGTAATATTGATGTTTATTGATCGATACTACTCGGTATTATATTAAATATACTCGGTACTACATCAATCCTATGATGTATATTACATTTACTATTTTTTTATGCATTATACTGAGTAGTACCGACTAATACCGAGCTTTATGATTATGTTTTTGTTTTTTATTAATCTTTTTAATTAATGTTTATTGAATTATCCAGGGGCGATACTATTTTCGAGTTTGAATATGCAACAATTTATAGAAGCCAATTGGATGAGTTATTACTGTTAGATGAGCTTGATAAAAATCACTTGGAGACGTTTGCACATTTATTAATCTAGAAGAATGCCCTTTGCCCCGGGCTTAATCAACCTTTTCTTTATATTTCAAGTTTCTATTGGGTTAGTATACATTATTTATTCCTTGCATTTGCTAATTCTATTTATTAGTTTTAAACATGTTAGAACTACCACTACTATTTTATCTTATCCAGGGTTACTACGCCCAATCAAATGAGATGAACACAACTAGCTTCATATCTCATATAAATAGAACTATTATTAGGAATGTAAATTTGATTCTTGTTCCTGTAATAAACAGTAAACATTGGACACTTCTAGTATGCAATTTGAGAAAGAAATGGTGCGAGTTTTATGATTTATTACAAAAAAAGACACACAAAGACATACTCCCAGAAGTTGTAAGTAATACTAATATATGACTTTTATTTTAGGAGTAACATTATTGTATGTTAATTTAATTTAAATTTCCAGATTTCTCATTTGTACAAGGATACAAAGAACGCTTTTGACGAAGATATAACAAAATGGCCTATCAAAGGATTTAGAAACGTGCCAACACAAGATTACAATATTGATTGTGGCATGTTTGTTTGTAAATATATGAAAGTTGTGATACAGCAAGAACTTATTCAATGATATCGTTATAAGAACTAGCAATCTAGTATGCCATTATTCAGGGTTGAATTTGCATGTCCTGTTATGTACTAAAATTTAATAGATTATGGACTAAATGATGAAATAATTTTATATATTTCCTATGTATATCTAATGTGTTTTAATAATTTGTTTACTGTACCAAAAAATCCAAGCAATACCGATTAATCATTGACAAGTACCGAGTACTAAAAAATACTAATACCAAGCAATACCAACTAATCAAAGACTAATATCGAGCAATATGAAAACAGATCGGTACTGCTCGGTATTAGTTGAAATATGCTCGGTACTATATTAATGCAGTTCAGTACACACCGAATACCGAGCAATACCAACTTCTGTGGACAAGTACCGAGTACTAAAAAGGATTAATACCGAGCAATACCAATTAATCAAAGACTAATACCGAGCAATATGAAAACAGAACAGTACTGCTCGGTATTAGTTGAAATATGTTCGGTACTGTATTGGTGCAGTTCAGTACACATCGAATACCGAGCAATACCAACTTCTATGGACAAGTACCGAGTACTAAATAGGACTAATACCGAGCAATACCCACTAATCAAAGACTAATACTAAGCAATACAAAAACAGGTCGGTACTACTCGGTATTAGTTGAAATATGCTCGACACTATATTAGTGCAGTTTAGTACACACCAAATACCGAGCAATACCGACTTCTGTGAATAAGTACCGAGTACTAAAAAGGATTAATACCGAGTAATACCCACTAATCAAAGACTAATACCAAATAATATGAAATCAGATCGGTACTGCTCGGTATTAATTGAAATATGCTCGGTACTATATTAGTGCAGTTCAGTACACAAAGATCTCAAAATTATGAAATTCATATATACAATCAGAAAGTCATATTCATAATAGAAATATCTTAAAATTCCCAAATTACATGAAAGACGATTGCCTGCCTGAATCTCCAATTGTAAAGTGTACGCTTTTTGGAGGATTCCTCTTTGTGGGTTTAACTTTTTTGGTCTTCCTTTTCTCCTATTGATCCTTCAATCTTGCATTTGATACGGCCTTTGGCCGACACTTCTTAGGATCTTTAATAATTTCATTACCTGCTTCAGAAATTAGTATGTTCTTTCTATCAGTCTTGATTAAATGCACTTTTGCAGCCAATGTACTCATGTTCTTTATCACACACAATTCAGTCTTCTCATTACCTTATGCTTCTTCATTAATTTTATATGCAAATCAACAGATATAATTTCTGAACATCAAGTTGCTAGACCCCTCAATAGGTTGGCAATCATTGATACCGAGAGATGGGATCTTTCCTCAAGAATATAAATCTTTTTTAGCACTGGCTGACCATCTTGGGAGTAAATATTTAAAGGGAATATTAATAATATCTAACTGTCTCATGACTCTCATGCAATGAGAACATAATATACCCATCATTTTGAATTTTGCACAGCTGCATTGAATGGTACCTTCTAAGGAATTAAAAGTGACAATCCAATTATGTGAATTAGTGGAGTTGTCTATGTTCTTTACGAAAAACCTTGAAAAATTTGATGAGGAATGTTCTATGTTAAGTCTACCAAGTCCATGTAAGAACTCCTCTTCAAAAAATGAATACAACTTTCTTGAATAAATTTTTGCAGCTTGTTTCAATATTGGGCTACTTTTCATATAAGGTTGTATATCTGTTTGATTATATCTGAATTCTTCATCTTGTTCATTCTGACGCCAAGTCCTCAACACCTTCTCCAAACCTAGGAAACACTCAGTGATAGTACTTGTTGGCTTAGAATAACCATGGCATACATGATTAATAGACTCACTACGTTGGGTTGATAAAATGCCAAGGTTAAAACAATCTTTGTTGAATGTAGTTGACCACTTCTCCCTGATTTTGTAGAGATTATTCAACCATTGATGGTTTTGGAGGTTTCCTTCTGACATCATTCCAACCCACTTTCTCTCAAATTTCTCCACATAATCACACTGCTTGAAATAATAAAAAAAATAAGTATTTGACTCTATTGTTGTTGTTAAAGCATCATAATTTTGAAGGAGCCTTATTGTATAGATGCCATTGGTACAATCGATGCCGTGTATTAAGCAATTCAATCTCTATTGCCCTAGCCATGGATTGGTCCTGATCAGTAAATATAGTAATGGGATGTTTGTTATCCATAATTCTTAGAAATATTCTAAATAGCCAGGTAAAAGAATCAATAGTCTCCTTAGATTAAAATGCAACTCCTAATAGAATATTTTGCCAGTGATTATTCACTCCGATAATTGGGGCACAGGCTAAGTTATATTTATTTAAATGATAACTTGTATAAAAAATAATCACGTCCCCAAAACAGTCATAATCAATTCTACCAAGATCATCAAACCAGAAGAAATTCAACAAACAATCGTCTTCATAAGTTTGCACATCCTAGGAAAACATGTTGTCATTAATTTCCCGTTCTTTAAACAATTTGATCAGTGAATTAGTGTCTCCAGTCTCAACCTTGACTCTTCTTTCTTTTTGGATGTAGTTATATGCATTACGCTTGGTGAACCCTAAATTACCAATACCTCCAACTTCATCAGATAGGTATATAAATGCATCAATAGTTCTTATCCCTGCTTGTGACATAGATTTTAGAACAGATACATTCTCATCACTAATGCTCCTAGATGACCTGAGCAAATATTGATCATCTGGCCTAGCCAGTTATTGATTGTGACTCTCTATAGCTTTATTCACCCTCAAATCCCATCTTGACTCACCAAAAATCTAACCATGGATAGACATCCTGTTCTTGTACATGATTTTTGATATTTAACCTTTATACCTATCTAAGTCTCCTTTTTGAATCCTACTTTAGAACACACAAAATCCTTTGATTTGATTTCCCTTGTATTTGGCCAGAAATGGTGATGATCTTTCAGAACACTAAATCTAGTTGAATGCGCGTAATGACAATATTTTTCATAGGCTTTCTTTTCAGAGTTGTAAACACCCTATAAAAAAAGATTCATACATCCAGTTTAGTATTATATCTACATATCAATACCGAGCTTATATCGAGCAGGTTGAATGTTCGGTACTTGGAAGTAATATGGTTTATTAGCTTAGTATAAAAGTGCTCTAAGTTTATAACGAGCTATAAAAATTAGTACCGAGCTTATATCGAGCTAATTGAATGATCGGTTCCATGTAATGATCAGTACTAGGTTATACCGAGCAAAACTTATCAACTGTAATGATCGGTACAACTTCAACCAACGTTTGATTTGCTCAAAACTTGTGTGCAAATAGTTCATACCGAGCAACACTGTCTAGTATCGATCAGTACCAAGGTATGTCATGTTAAGATAGTTGCTATTTGCATGCATTACATTTTTGCAACTTATAAAGTTTTGTTGATTTCAAACATTATTGTTCAAATCTTTTGATTTGCTCGAAACATATGTGAAAATAGTTCATACCGAGCAACACTGTCTAGTACCGAGGTATGTCAAACCCTGTACCGAGTAAATCTAATGGATTTTTATGATTCTGTTGGGTGCAGGGTTTTAAATATTCTTCATCTACATTGATGTTCCAGTTCTATCTGTAATGAAACAGTAAAAAAAAATCAAACATTATAGTTAAGGAATTACTTATATTAAATCAAAAAATGCTTGATCAAAATTTAACGTCGGAGTTTCCTCAAAATCTTCTAAGTCTTCCAAATGAGTAGCTACATTTGTACCTTCCATCTCCTCAAACACTTCACGATTTATTTAGCTGCGGTATATGAACCCTAAAGACTGTATAACATCTTAGGTTTAATACTGAAAAAGGTTATTATACCTGTGTTAAAAGCCGCATATTTTTTTAGTTTTCGCGCCCAATTCATATACAATGCGACGGGCCGATCCAAAATATTTAAAAAAATGTGCTAAAGCGTATCGGTTGTTGTCGGGCCATTACGGGTTTAAGGATTGCTACGTGGCACGTAATTAAGTAATACCGAACGTAGAGCTGCGTCAGGTAACCTGAGGCAATAAAAATTCGGGTTCACCTAAGGGAGAAGGGGTAGGTCTTTGGCTGAGATGGGATTCGACACTTGAAGGTAATTGGATGGAGTCAGAATAAATAGGGTTAGGAGATCAGGTAAAGTGCTGCTTGACGAGGAGTAAGGATGGCATCAGCTTTATGTCGACTGTCAAAATTTAATGTTGGTGACATGGCACGTAGGTAGATGAGACTAGAAAGTGGATTTGATTAGAGGGGTTGGTCTATGGTGTGGTTAGAGGTTGAAGTCGAGTTTGATGCGGGATGGAAGGGTTTAGAAATTGGCTTGATAAGAGGGCTCAACTTCAACTTTGGGCAATTAGGGGAGGAGATCGAATGTTGAAGGTCATTGGAGCCTCATCTTTGTTCAACTAGGGAAGGAGATTAGGAAGCTCACGATTGATTGAGGTCTGGAGGCTTTAAAGGTCTGGTTGGGAGTGAGTATAGGAAAGTAAGAATGGGACCAGGCTTGTGACTGGGAAGGGGAACTCGGTTCAGGCAGAAGGAGGTCAGAGAGGGGAGAAGTTTATGGGAGCTTACATGGTTTCAAGGTTAGATATGAGGTTGATGGACTGTAGGCTTTGGCTATAGGGAATCGATGGGTTAGGTGTTTAAATGGCAAGGGATTGCAGCTAGATTTATGGAGATCAGATTCGGTAGATGGATACGAGATCGGGACGGGTCGAATGGAGAAGGTATGTGGCTTGTGGAGTTTAGATTTTGGCTGAGGGGAGAATGAGAAAGAGAAAGCTGCGGGAGGTGGAGTCGAGTGTGGAAAAAGGATTCTTGTGGGACTTGAACCCGAGGAAAAGGCCGAAGCTTCATCCCATCTTCATATTTAACGACTCAAGTAGAAGGGCTATCAGATGGATCTTCTGCACGTGGGAATAAACAATTTTTACACCGTTATAGACTGTGGCCCTGTAGCAAATGGTGAGGTATGAGCTGAATTTGCGTAGGACATGGGCAGGATACAATAAGGTAAGGATTCAGCTCTTTTTTTTTTGTCTTTTTTTTTTTAATTTGGAGGTCAACAAAACAATCGTGTGAAGCTTACTACTCATATTATTCTCATAAAGAAAGTTATTAATCTACTTTGTAATTTTCCTTCTAAGTTTCTAAGGAAGGATGATATATCTTAGCCAATAATAAAGATAATTCCATAAGGAAGAAAAAATTATTTAAAATCTTCCAGCAAATGAGATAATTTTCTACTTCTTTCCTTCAAGCCAATCCATCATTTTCTCTAAAAGATGGGGAGTAGTGAGAGTATTTGGTGTTGACACCAGTGATTGGAATCCCCAAGAAGGTTCAAGGTAGGGGAGAGAAGATAAAACCCATGACATTAAGGAAAATAGCTTAAACTTCACAATTAATAGGTTTAGAAAAATGCAAGAGATTCTGAGGGGTTGGCCAAGAGGCTAGTGGACTTATTAAAGATGGTGAGAATATTATGAAGATGATGTAAAATGTTATTAGCAAGACAGAAATTGTCAGATCATCTATATAAATATGATGAGTGATTTCATCACTATTTTTTGTCATAAATTTCATAAGCTTGTAGAAATAATTCATGATGAGGTGAATATGAATGGGGATGGAGGATGTCTCTATCTTAAACCTTGGCTAGAGTTGAAGTATCCATGCATCTCCATATTGACTATAATAGAGAAAGGATCTAATAAACCACAATCTTTAATCCATTTAATAAATTTGGGGGCATAATCAAATGCTTTTTCTCAAATCAATTTTGGCACAAAGTCTTAGAGCTAAAAGCAAAGTTTAATGTATCAAAAATTCATTATCAAGAATAATATTATCAGTAATATATGTTCTATCTATGAAATTAAACTAAGCCAAATGAAGTAGATTAGAAAGTGACTTCTTAATTCAACTAACAAAAAGCATAGCATGCCCCTTGAAAGTAACATTATGTAAGGAGATAGGTCTAAAACAATCATAGTGAAAGTATGTAAGGTTTTGGGAACTAAGATTATGACAGAATCCTTCACTCTAGAGGAAATGGTGGAGCAACAAGAAAATGTCGAATAGCCAGAATAAAGTCAACACCAATAATGTCCCAAGAATTCTTGAACAGTTCGGCAATAAAATAACCAGCCCTTGGGCTTTGTCATTACCAATCTCAAAAAGAAAAAATTTATTTTCATTTGGTTGAAAATTCAATGCAAGATTAGATATATCCTTATAAGAATGTTTTTTAATCAAGTGGAACATTATGACTATGAATACCAAAAGTAGTGTTTTTATTAAAGAGAGTGTTGAAATAATTTATGGCCTTAGTAGCAATACTACTTTGGGAGTTGTCAACCTCATTTTTTTATGAGGTCATCAAGGTCTTTCAGACTCCTGATTTAGTGATTGGCAACCATAAAATTTTCAATCATATAGCAATTCATTCAATCATCAATCAAAACTTCAATCAATACCTTCAATCTAATTTTCCAATCATATTCAATTACTCTACTCAATCTTGCATTCAATCAACCTATCAATCATTCAACCAACAATCAATCATTACTTCAATCACCCAGTCAATAATTTAATCAATTATGCATTCAGCTTGCAATCATCAATCAATGAATATCTATATGTAGTTGTAGCCTTGAACTATAGTTAGGCACCCCAATGTACTACCTTGTATAGTGCACTGATCATTGGATCTTAATCAAAGTCCAAATCATTTCATTAGGAGCTCCACATATCCAAACACCCATAGTTAAGCTTCTGAACCATTGGTGGATAGGTTTGATCTGGTTGAGCTAGCTTAGACCAGCTCAACTGACCATAAACGCCCACTCCTCTAATTCAACATCACATGAATTTTAACCTTCATTGAACCTCCCTGAATATTCCTCCTAGTGAAATGGAGCTAATTGGTCACCTTCATCTAGTCATTAGTTGACCTGGTCAACTGGATCCAAACATGATCAAACTAGACTCAATTGATCAAATCATTGCAGATGATCCAATCAAAACTATTCAAATACCCATTTCCATTTTAATATATGATTCACATACCCACAAACTCATCAAAGTCAAAATACAATGACTTTGACTTGGTCAAGCCAAAGCATTTGGTCAAACTTCTCTACATACCCATTATCTCACTCATACAATAGATCTAACCATTTAGATCCTTTGCAAACTTACCCACAACCTTCTAACATTCATTTGAATCCTACGTCATCTTTCTTTAACCATGCTAGCTGGTCAAAACCAGTCAAAAAACCATTCAAATGGACATCTAGTTAACTCCCACTCAAATGACAATTCCATATATTTTACATTGCTTCTAAATCATTCTACCAAACCCTCTAATCCACTTAGACTCCACCTAATTTTCCTTGACCATTTTACTAGTCAAAGAGTCAATAAAATTATCAAATAACCATATTCGGTCAAACCTACAAATCCAAACTCCTTGGCTTGAATCTATGCCTACCCAGCCCATTCAATTGATTTAGAAGTTTCCTGGATTCTAGTTAGACTCAACCCGACCTGACTTAGCCATGGGTTCGAGCTCAAATGGCCCTAGTGGTCCCCTCTATATAAGAACGATATAGGGTCATTTTCAGCTGAGCTATCCACCTCATGTGCGCTCCAATGGCTAGGGACAACTGTCGAACATCCAGGACATATGTCTGAAGCATCCCATATGCCCCTTTTCCCTCTAACAGATGGAATAGGGAAAGAGGACATATATTCTTCATTCCAATAAAACTCCCATTCTAGCTAGTCATTCTCCCGAGGACTTAGAGTTTCATTTTGATTTCTCTAAGCTCCCTTTATATTTTCCTGTCAATTCCTAGCGTTTAGGAGCTACCAGCGGTGAGTTTGACAGAAGACTGAAGTCATCATCCATCCTAAGAGATCGAGTTCATCATCCAGTTATCTTCAGAGCTTTGATCCTTCGTCAAAGTTATGGAGAAGCATTCAACAAAGGGAACTGGCCCTTCCCCACTTCCTGAGACAATCTGTGTGAAGGTAATAACTAAACCCTAGTTGTTTATCTAGATTCTTAATTAAAATCTTAATTATTGCATCAAAAGCTTTGAAAACATCTCCACATTATTTATAGAGTCTTATCATATATCTGTTCAGCTTTTAGAGCCATTTGATTTATTGTATTAAAAAAATAAATAAAAAAAATATCATAGGGTTTTCGGGTGGCTGGAGGTGGAAGACAAGCTTATGACCGTTCGACCCATTCTATTTGGGATGAACGGTTATGATCTCATTGGATTGTAGTTTTATTCAACCTTTTAAAATCCAACCCGTTAGTTCAAACCACGGGATCTGGCTTCATCGTTAGATGCTTCCTAAAAGAGATCAACAGCGGGTCTTAATTGCAGCCGTTAGATCAAAGCCATGGTAAATCCGACGGTTCTTAAACTTGCCACACTAGTTAAGTGATTTTTTTTTTTTTTTTTGGGAAAAATTTGGCCGAAGCCTGTATTAATCAAAAACGGTTACAAGTAATAAAATAACTCACTAAAGTCATTAATGACCGGCTTGAAGAAGCCCAAATAAAGGAAATAAAACTAGAAAAAAACTAGTAAATGGCCATAAACAATGCCATCTTAACAAAAAAACAAGTAAAAGACTTAAAGAACTCAACAGAAATGAAACAGATTTATGTGAAATAGCTCTGGTATATACTCTTCCCAGAGATGCCAAACTCATCAGTAGTAAAGAACCCAAACAGTATGTTCCAGCAATAAGAATTCAGATTCAAAGTGTACCAGCTCCGAAGCCAAGAGGTTCTGGACTCAGGTAATTGAAGAATAAACAGATAGGTATCAAATCCCTGGTTGCCCAGAGGCCGTCCAAGGGAACAGCAAAACGGAGCATCATCATTGTCTAGAACGGCTTCCCCTGCTGCAGAAATTAGGCAAGAAAGCGTCCAGCGTTGACATAGAGAAGGAAACAGTTGATATAATCCAGCCACAATCATAACATTTCCAGCAGATAGAATGAATTTTTCCATGTTAAAACCTTCTCAAATACCACACTTTTAATACCCAAAGCAACAGTAACAGAGCTTCTGAAGTTACCTCAAAACCTCCTAGCATTTCTCTCTTTCCAAATGAAATAGGTAGTGCAGCAAACCATGAATTTATAAAATTTTTTCAAATTTTTATCACCTTTGCTTCAGACAGTCCCCTTTATGCCAAACATGCTTAAACCAATTGACATAATCAATATCAATGTAAAACTGCTCAATGTAATGTTTAAATTTGGAATTAGATTTTCCATTCCAGATTAAACAAGGAGTATGTAAATCAGACGAATGATGAAATAAATTTCTCAGCTGATCCGGCAAAAAATCTGGTAAATTCCAACCATTGTCCTTAAACAGGGAAGCCACTTGACAATCAACATTCGGAACAGGTTCTCCCAAATACTCTCTTAATGTCAAATTATAACACCAATGATCCCACATGAAAGAAATGGGAGCATTACAATTAATAACAAAGGAGAAACTAGATTTAGCCTCTTGAGCAGTTCTGCAAATAGCTTTCCAGAATTTGGAAGCATTGGAAGGAGGAGGACGCCAAGGGGAGGAGTACTTCTTGATTAACCAAATAGAAAGGGGAGAGGTACCATTGTACATCCTAAGGATAACAGAGCAGTTATATGCAAACTGAATGGCATTTATAGAATGAATCCCTAAACCCCCTTTATTTTTAGGACGACAAACAGCATCCCAGGAAACCATATGAAGTTTCCTAGACAAAGTTGAGTCACCAAAAAATAAAAATTTGGAGCTAACTTTTTTAAAAAATTTGCACACAGTTTTTGGCATAATAGATCCTCTAATCCAGTAACCGATGGAGTTTTGAATAGTAAACTTAATGTATTGTAATCTGCCAGCAAAAGAGAGCAAGTTAGCTTTCCACCCATTGAGTTTCCTATTGATACAGTCCATAAGAGGAAGAAAATCCTCAATTTTGAGTCTGTTAAAAGACAATGGAATTCCCAGATATGTGTCTTTGTAGAGATATTGTGAATAGAAAGAATTTGGCTAGTTAAGTGATTCAATCACTTGACTGCCACCCTGTGCGTGGCCCAATTGCCTGTTGCCGTGTGGAAAGAGTCTTCGCACTCAGTTGGCGGAGCTGACTGTGCATTAATTTCCTTAAAAATAAATCCATAAAATTAACATAACTTTAAAAATTTATAGAAAATTTATTTCTTTACCAAAGTTTGAGTTCTTGGGCTTGTTTTCTTCAGATTTCCATCTACTTTATTTAAAAAAAAAATTATTAAATTATTTTGATTAATATATTAATAGTTATTTTAAAATACAAAAAAACATTTTTTTTATTTTAAAATAAAATATTTAAACTATTTTGATGTGAAATTTGGTAGAGTTATTCTATGGTTTATTTTTTACATCCTCTAATTTTCATAAGCTTTTTTGAAGAAATCTCAACTAGGTTATGAATATATATGTAAAAAATTCTCAGTCTTAATTTGACCTAAATTTTTGAAAATTCATAACTAATTCTATTCAACTCCAATAAGGCATGTTAGCATTCTATGGAATCAATGAAGGGGATCCTTTCAATTTAAAAATAATTTCAAGACATGATTATGTTCAATTTGAGAGTATATAGCCTTTGATAGTGTATGAATTGTTGTATATTGTTCTCAAAATAAATATGATTATGGCTTTAAACTTGATGGAGATTCATTTGGAGATATTCCTTGTATCCTCCAATAGGTCAGTTTAATGCATATATTTCCTTGTAGTTGAATTTATAAATTCATAGGTCACTATGTGACCTATTACTTTATTAATTCATTATAATCATTCCATAGGATAATAAGGCACTTTATTTTTTCATTGATTATTTGATGTGATTGTAATTAGTGTATTCAAGGGTTAGTAAACATGATTTTCAAATCTTTAAACCTAGAGACATTTAGGGAAAAAATTAAGGTTATGATTTAGTGAATTTAATCTAGTTTAGGAATCCACTACACACAACCCTTTTGGGATGAAACATAAACTTAGAAAACTTTTTACATATACTCCTTGATTTAGATTGGACATTAATTGACCTTATAACAATGATCAATTTCAATTAACCCTTCATTAAGGGATTAATATCAACAAATTCCAATAAATCATATAAAAATCTTAAAAATTTAAAAAATCAACACCAATCAACTTTAAATCAAACGGAAAATCATTGAAAATAGTAATTCAAATTTAAATCTCATCAAATCTTAATTAACACTTAAATCATCCTTAATTAATCACTAATTAAATAAATTCATTTAAATTCAAATAAATTTCAAAGTAAAAAAAAAAATTAAAAATTCATTATAACTTTAATATCTAATTTTAAATAAAACTTTTTAGATAAATTATAATAATACTTTATTAATAATTCATTAATAATTTATTAAAATCAATTATAAATTCATCAATTAATTAAAAATTATAAATATTACAAGAAAATTTAGGAAAATTTATATTAAATTCTAGTTCATTTAAAACAAATTAATTTGATAATTTGATTGATTAAAATTTATTTTAGTCAATTAATTTTGATGATTTAATTTGAATTAAATAAATTTATGTCTTTATGTCCAATTCTTGATTCGTTTTGGAGGACATTTGGACATTAAATTTTTAAGACCTTTAATACATTTAAATAACAAAAGGATCTCCTATGTGTTGTGCATGATTCCTTTTTAGGAAGGCACAAACACATTTAGATTTGGGGATCTTCAAACAATAAAGAATATACCAACTTAATGTGGCATACTCGACTCCATTTGGAAAGTATATTGCATTTCATTATAAGGTCCCTCTTCTCTTTCTCGAATAAACTTTGGAGGCTCTCATATGGTCACCTTTCATGCATAGATGATAGGTGTTCATTTTGGAAGCCTCAGGACTTATAAATTGATAAATCCTTGCACTTTGAGAGTTATTAATCTATAAGTTTTTTAAAACTAAATCAATAACTTCAATACTTAAAGTTATAATAATTTAAAAATTAAATACACATCATTTAAACTTTAATTAAAATCCCTTTTAGCCTTCAATGATAAACCTTAAAAATATATGCAATTTAACCATAAATTCCTAAAGGACCTATCAAAGCCATACAACCTCTTTCACATACTTAGATGATTTACTAGGACAACTAACTTTAGCCTAGGCTAGGTTGATGGATTGTTGTGGTTTGATTGTGGGTGTCTTTGCCTAGAGGGCAAAGTTGAGATTGTTAGGAGAGAACTACACATTTGAACAATAATGTTTGGAATCATTAAAACTACATAAGTTACAAAAATGTAAAGCATGCAAATAGCAACTATCTTAACAGGCACCTATGTGTGATTGCTTATTTTCAACAAAATTATAGCATGTCATGTTTAATTTTCTGTCAGTGCACTAGAGAGTGGAGTGAATGAGTGAGGGTCATGTACTTTACTTTTTTTACTTTCATGTACATATAATTGCTCACAACACACTCATAAATATATTTATTTTCCCGCTTTTAAATTCTTACAAAGTAGAATGTTATTAGGTGATGATTTACATGTAAAAAGTTTTGTAAATTTCAATTTCATAGAATTATATATATAGATCAAGTTGTACTATATTTTGTGTTATAAAGAGTCAAATATAATAGCTTATACATATACAATTGGGGCTCCAAAAAGTAATGTATCTTTCAAAGGTGATATTCTTTTTGGAATTTTGCTGAAGACATGGAACTCGAATATAATAAACAATTGCATTTGATTCTAGATGTTTCTTATAGGATTAGAATTCAGGTTTGTTTTCGGTGGGGACTGACCACCATTACTTTACTTCAGATTCCAGGTATACTTTGTAAATTTTATATTAATAAAATTAGCTCTTTTATATGCATTGTTGTTGATACATCATAAGCATACATGTAGATTTTCATTTTTATAAGCATATTATACTACATTTGATTTAATTTTCTTAACAACTCCTTGAATCATATGATAGAGTTTTCTTAATCATGCATTCATCGGCATTTGTTGTGATTAGGACTATTACCTGACAGCTCACTCTAGATAAGTGGTAAGTCATGACTGTATACACTCTTCTCTGCACACTCTTTATTTAATTCAAATCAAAAATTTTAAATCAAATTTTAGTGTTAGAATTTATAATCTAAGCCTGTATTTTGAAAGTTAAATTAACCCAAACATTTCTTTGAACTTATACGTATTTTAAAATTATTTAGTCTTCATTTTAATCGAGAGTATTCTCTTAGGAGATGTAATTAACTATATGGCCTGCCCTTATAGGGACTATAGATTTTAGAATAAAATAAACCCTACTTTAGTTTCCTTTCTAAGGTATGGGAAAAATCTATGAACACAGACCTTGCTTTATCCATATTTTAAATTTACTTTCTTAATCAAAAGATAAGTGTATATTTTATTTTCTTTTATAGTAGATTGAATATCTCTATATTTGATTATGGAAATAAATTTATTATTTATTTATATAATTAGAATTATAGGATAATATGCTTTTCATCCTTTGGGATGAATTGTATATCCCTATGTCGCATCTAATTAGAAAAATATATTATAGTTTTCTTTCTTTTAAATCAATAAAAGGATAATAGTCTACCCTTTAGGGTGGTATAATGTCTAACTATGCAGATTTAATCGAAAGAAAATCTTAAAAATATAAATAAACCAAATCTTGTGGGACTTAAAGCATTTTTTTAAAAAATAAATAAAAAGTTCTCATAGGAGTTAATATGATTACCTTCATCATTAATTTCCCTAACAATATTTTTATTGTCTTACTTTTTACTTTTCTGATATAGGAACTTGATGTTGTTTTTCCCTTTGGAGAGCTAAGTATATTTAGCCCTTTTTTTAATCCAATTATTCTCCTAAATATTATCATGAATAAGATCTTCCTTATTAGAGAGGGTAGCATCAAGAATATAACTATCCATGGGTTTGGATTGCAAACTGTTATAAATCGTTTTACATTTTTCCTTAAATAGATGATTTTGTTATGTAGAGAAGTTTTAGAATACCAATTGACATTTTTCCAGCCTATTGTAGAAAGTAAACATATGAACACTTTGACAACAATGTTCCAAGAAGCAAGCACGACATCAAAAAAGAAAGGCTGAGTCGGCCAACAATTCTTATACATAAATCTTTTATGAGTAGTGATAGAAGAGTCTATATGAGAATGGTCAGAAGAGAGGGGGCTCAAAATATTGAAGTGAGAAAAAGAAGAAGAGGTTATCCAAACTTTTTTTTTTCAAAAGGTTTGATCTAGAAGCCATCCGATAAAATTATTAATCTGTTAGTTGAACTAACTATAAGTAAGAAAATTATGAGGCTGATTAATCAAGCCAACATTGTAGATATAGTTATTGAAATCTATAAGCTTAGTAGGATGAGAGGGGATTAAAAAAAAATAAAAAAATAAAAAAAAGGATGAGAGGGGATCCTGCTGGTTTTTTCATTAGTATTTCTCACATAATTAAAATCCCATCATGATTAAGGGCTCAAACATATGCTTAGAAATATCATGAAGGTCCCTCAAAAGGGATTTTCTTTCAATATCCCTATTAGCCACATAGATAAAGGAAATAAGGATTTTAATGGTGGTGGTGATAACTAGAAGGCCATGTGTGTATTGGGAGTGAATTTTTAGTGAAGTGAAGTTAACAATATTGGCACTCAACTTGACCTAGGTGCGAGCATCAGGATGTAAGTGAATGTTATTATAACTACCTTCATTTAGAAAGATGTTATATTTTGAGCTTGTTGAAAACACCCTAAACCCTAATTAAGTTTGGCTTCAAATAACAAATTATCTGGAGAAAACCTAGCACCAACTACATTAAAGTTAATACTGATGGCTCTGTTAGTGAAGGTTATTTTGGGTGTGGTGGTATTTTGAGAAATGATAAAGGAAATTTAGTTGTTGCCTTTGCTACTCCTCTAAATAATTGTTCTGTTTTATTTGCTGAACTTATGGCAATTTATAAAGCTCTTCAAATATGCTTATCTTCTGGCTATCTTAAAATCTGGATTGAAGTTGATGCCCTTTTAGTTATTCAACATATCTCTGATGATAAGTTTGGTAATTTTGATACCTTTTATATCCTTAAAGATATCAAAAGAATGCTATCTCATCTTGACTATAAAATCTCTCATATTTGGAGAGAAGGAAATTCGGCTGCTGATTTTTTAGCCAAAACTGGAGCTCATTTGGATCAATTTACTTCATTTAATAATGATAATATTCCCTTTTTATTAAAGGGAATAATCAATCTTGACAAAGCAGATTTGCCTTATATTCGTATTTAATTTGGCTATGATGTTTAAATTTTTAAATCTTTTTTGGAAGATCTTGTTTGCCATTTTTCTTTGTAAATTGATTGGTAAGAAGTTTGTTTGCTGAAAGGGGACGCCTTTACTTTGTTGCATGGAAGGGACCGATTTTACTGAGAGCAGTTATGTTGATTTGTTAATTAATTCTATTTGGTTGCATGGTGAAATGGTTAGCCTTCTTATTCTATTTGGTTGGAGGTGGTTTGGGGATTTCTGTTTAGTGGGCTGGAGTTTTATTTATGTTGGTTTGGTTTCTCAGAAATCTTTGTCTATTTGGGTTTCTTTTTGCCTAAGTCAAATTACTTTGAAATCTTTGGTATTCATTTCTTCCATTTTAGATTTTTTAATCCTGAGCCAAAAAAATTTTATTACTTGCATAATTTTTATCAAATATTTGTATAATTGTTACTTAATTTGCATTGAGTGTTATTATCCAGATTTTATGAAATTGGAGATTTCTATCATTAAAGATGGCTGCAGAACTTCTATTTGGATAAAGCTTTTAAAGATTTCAAGGAAGTGGAAGAAATCAAGTTTGGAGATGGCTAGCATCTTTCTCTTGACTAAGCACTTTTTGAATTTTTTTGGTGCTTATGAAGACTTTAGTTTTATATTGTTTTTCATTGTATCTAGAAAGAGACATGAGGCTCATTAGATTCTCCTTTTATTTTTTGTATTTTTTTTTTCTTTCATGTATTTTCTTTTTATTTTAGTAGAGCCTCTACTCTCTTTTAAGGACTTTTTGTAATCGCTTTTTTAATAATAAACGCGTAAGCCCCTTCAGTGGGTTTTAACCAAAAATAAAAAAATAAAAAAAATTATCTAAATATTTTTATGAAAACAACCTTCTATAATTATTCACATGATCATCACCATTCAAACCTCTAACATTCCAATAAAATAAGTTACAAAGAGACATCTCTAAAAAAATTTGTTACTTAGAATAATTGTGTTAGCAGTATCTCTCCTATCTATGAAAGTAAACTAAGCCACATGAATTAGATTAGGAAGTAACTTCTTAATTCTGTTAGCAAGAGGCTTAACAACCACCTTGTAAGTAACATTATATAAGAAGACATGTTTGAAAATAATCATGGAGGAGGTGTGTAAGGTTTTGGGGATTAAGACTGTGTTAGAATGCTTCACTCTGTAGTGTATAATGGAAGTATAAGAAATATCTCATAGTCAAGATAAAGTAAACACCAATAATATCCCAATAATTCTTGAATAATTATGTTGCAAAGTGATCAGCCCTCAGGCTTTTTCATTATCAATCTTAAAAAAAGAGCAAATTTAATTTCATCAGGCTAAAAATTCATAGCAAGATTGTATATATCCTTATGTGAATGTTTTGGGTTAAGTGGAATGTTGTCACTATTAATGTCAAAAGTAGTATTTATATTAAATAGAGTGTTGAAATACTTTATGGCCTCAATAGTAATACTAATTTTGGAAGTTAATATGACCACCTCCATCATTAATTTCCCTAATAATGTTTCTATTGTCTCTCTTTTTAATTTTTTAATATAGGAACTTGAGGTCATCTTCCCCTTTGGAGAGCTAAATATATTTAGCTCTATATTTAATGCAGATGTTCTAAAAAATTTTGGCCTGAATATGCTCTTCCTGATTAGAGAGGACATCATCAAGAATATAACTATTTAGGGGGTTGGATGGAAAACTGCTATAAATGATTTATATTTTTTCTTTAAATATATGATGTTGTTCTATGGAGAAGTTGAAGAATGCCAATGGACATTTTAAGCATCATTTTAACATTTTTAAGGTTATTGAAGAAAATGAACGTAGGAACTCCTTTACATTAATGTTCCAAGCAACAAGTACAATATAAAAAAAAAGGAAAACTAAGTTGACCAGTTTTTCTTATACATGGATCTTTTTACTAGTGATGGAAGAGTCCATATGAAGCAATATAGAAGCTTGTTCATAAGAAAGGGGGCTCATAATATTGAAGTGAGATAAACAAAATAGATTATCCAAGCATTATTACCAAATGCTTGATATAGAAGACATCTAATAAGGTTATTAGTTTGTTAGTTGAACAAACTATAAGTAAGACAACTATGAGGTTGAGTAATCAGGCCAGTATTATAGATATAGTTTTTGAAATCCATGAGCTTAGCAGGATGATGGGGGATCCTCTCGATTTTTTCATCAACATTTCTCACAAAATTAATGTCACTCATGATGATTCAGGGTTCAAACATACACTTGAAAATATCGTGAAGGCCCCCCTTTGGAGAGCTAATTATATTTTGATCTGATTTTACTCATAAATATTAGCTTGAATAAGCTTTTCCTAATTAGAGAGCGCAACATCAAGAATATTACTATCCATGGGGTTGGATTGAAATTGTAATAAATGATTATATATTTTTCCTTTAAATAGATGATGTCATTGTGTAGAGAAGTTGAAGAATACCAATTGACATTTTAAGGACTATTTTGATATTTTTCAACTTATTGAAGAAAGTAAACATAGGAACTCCTTTGACAAAAATGTTTCAAGCATCAAGGACATTATCAAAAAAGGAAAATTGAGTCAAGCAATAGTTCTTATACACGGATCTTTTGTGTACAATAATGGAAGTGTCCATATGAAGAAATATCTAAGAATGGTTAGAAGAGACGGGGATCAAAATATTGGAGTGAGATAAAGTAAAAGAGGTTATAAAAGCATTTTCATAATATGCTTGATCCAAAAGACATCTGATAAGGTTATGTGATGATCCATAATCTAAATTGGAAGAATTATTCTTATCTTTTAATAAACAACAACTAAAGCTATTTAATATTATTTATCAAACATTAAAATAGATTTTATATTTTAAAATATCAATATACATATCTGTATTTATTCCCAAAATCATATACAGTACTTATGATATTTACAATCATCATCACATAACTATCATGTCTTGAGTACAAAAGAAAAACTAGAAAAAAAAAAAGAAATAGAACCTAAAGAATCTTGACCAGACTCACACTCCTATTTTCCTGCCTTGACCTAAAATAATTTAACCACCATAACGGGCTTAAAAAGATAAGCAGGTCACCAAAACCTATAATTGAATTTAAAGCACGATAAAAGAGAAATATGTATGTCAATAGTTAAATCATAACAGTTACATTCATATTATCATTGAATTAGAACATAAATAGTAAATCTCAAATACACTAGCAGTAGAATCTATAAAAAGTAAAATACTATAGTACAAAAGCCTATAAAGCTGTAAAATGGTATGAGTGTCAAATCTATAAAGCAATCATCATATATGTAATACCAATAAGTATAAATATCATATGAAGTATGAAATCAAAATATCAATAAAGACTATTAAAATCAAACCAATGCAATAAAATCATATAAAAATGTATATATACTATCTAGATATTCCATATCACGTGCTCAATATATCATAAGCTTAATATCAATATAATGAATCAATAGTATCAGTATCTAAATTTGTAAAAATAATAATCTAATGGTAAAAGCAGTGTAAATTCATGTACTAATAATAAATTTGAATAATAATAATGTCTCAAAATATGCATTTAAGTAGTCACACTAAATAAGTCAGAAGTCTTGGCTATCATGATATTTTTCAGTATTAGTATCAGTGTTAGTAAACTGTTAGTTCAGTAAATATAGTCGTCACACATAACCCGTCGGCTAAGTAATGATCTCCTTATAACTCCCAATCAGTATCACGTAAATCAGTAGAGGATAACTAAATAATAATATTTAAAGGAAAGCTCATCAATCCACCATTCTGTATTAGTCAATTAGTCTCCAACCAATAGGTCAACCAGGATTTACTTGTTTGTTTCACACACATATATTATTATCATAATACTATAATAATAATAACGATCAGTTATTATTCAGGCACAAATCCATATTCATTTTGAATGCATTATATCAAATAATGCATAATTGAGCATAATTAAGAAGATGCCAAAATGTTATAATGGTAGATAATAAAGAATCTTATTATAAAAAAATGTATATTTTCAAAAAATTACCAAAATACCAAGAATTGAATAAAATGATATTTTAAAACTTTTATTATACTACACTACTATGTTTAGACGTCAAAATAAATTTTTGGGTAGGAAAAAATCGGTGTATTTTCAAAATCATCTTATAAAAAATCTCAAATAAATACTCAAATGCTCATAATCATGATCTCTATAACATTCAAAAAGTTACGCGGTGAAAGTTTTAGTAATATAAAAATATTCACATTTTTTTGTTACAAAAACACACATTTGATCAAAAAATACCAAAAATACAAAATCTTTGAATTGAAAAATAAGCTAAAGGTTCCTTACCGTGGGATGAGCAAATATCCCAACTGGACCGTTTGACGAAAATCGCTTTGAGGTCTCCAAATCTTGATTTCTTTTTTCTCTCTTAACTTTTTTTATCTAAATTTCCCTAAACCATCTCTGTTGCCGAAAATGAAAAGGAAAAAAGTATTTTAAATACTTAGTAACTTAGGATATTTTAATTAAAATAATATTATTTATATTATATAATTTATTTAATAAAAAATTTCATATAAAATTCAAATAAATTATTTTATATCTTTAAAATTAAAAAAATATCCATAAAATAAAACAAGATATTTAGAAAATATCGATGAAATCAAATTGCAAGACGAACACATGACGATCCCAAAATCCTTTCTTGTACTAATAGGTATCAATTTCTTAAGGATTATCACCGGTGCCTAAAAATTATGAAAAAAATTGTGTAGTAAAAACACTATAATAAAAATATTATAACAAAGGTGGATTTAAGTTTAGAGTTATATTGACTACAAAAAAATTGTTAAAGTCAAAATACAGGTTATTACATGTTTTTAGTATGTTAGTTGAACTAATTATAGGTAAGACCACTATGAGGCAAATTAATCAAGCCAGCATTATAGATATTTTTATTGAAATTCATGAGCTTAGTAGGATGATGGGGGATCCCACTAATTTTTTTATTAGTATTTCTCAAATAATTAAAGTCTCCCATGATGATCCAGGTTCAAACATATACTTGCAATCATCATAATATAAAATAGAAGAGTTTATCCAAGCATTGTTACAAAATGTTTGATCTAGAAGACATCTGATAAGATTATTGGTATGTTAGCAAAACTAACTAAAAGTAAAACCACTATGAGGCAGATTAATCAGGCCGTCATTGTATCTATAGTTATTGAAATCCAATGAGCTTAGTAGAATGATGGGGGATCCCACCAATTTTTTCATTAGCATTTCCACATAATTAAAGTCTCTTATGATGATCTAGGATTCAAACATATATTTGAAAATATCATGAAGGTTCCCCTTTGGAGAGCTATATATATTTAGCCCTTTGTATGTTTTCTGATTATTCTCATAAATATTAACCTGAATAAGTTTTTCCTGATTAGAGAGGGTAGCATCAAGAATATAACTATCCATGGGGTTGGATTGCAAATTGTCATAAATGATTTTATATTTTTCCTTTAAATAGATGATGTTGTAATGTGAAAAAGTTGAAGATTACAATTAGACTTTTTAAGGACCATCTTGACATTTTTTGGCTTATTACAGAAAGTAAACATAAGAACTCCTCTGACAACAATGTTCCAAGTAGCAGTACAATATCAAAAAAGGAAAGTTGAGATGACTAGTAGTTCTTATACATAGATATTTTGTGTATAGTGATGGAAGATTCCATATGAAGCAATATAGAAGAATGGTTAGAAGAGAGGGGGCTCATAATATTGAAGTGAGATAAAATAAAAGAGGTTATCTAAGTATTATTAAAAAAGGCTTGATCTAGAAAACATTTGATAAGGTTATTAGTTAGTTAGTTGAACTAACTATAAATAAGACCATCATGAGGCAAATTAATTAGTCCAGCATTGCAGATATAATTATTAAAATCCATGAGCTTAGAAGGATGATGGGGGATCCCATAGATTTTCTCAAAATTATTTCTCACACAATTAAAGTCTTTCATGATGATCTAGATTTCAAACATATACTTGGAAACAATGGCAGGGTAGTTAAGGTCTTGGCTAAGAGTTGCCAATGGCACCAATAGAGTTGAGGGAAGATAAAATATTTGAGATGATATGGAGGTCCAATAAAAAGTTTCTTGATACAACTACTATCTCACAGGCGAGAGTTACTAATTTTGGAAGATAGATTGGGGCTATGGGAGCCGAGATTTGGGACAAGAATGTGCTTCATGTGCAAATGTCTTACCAACATCACATGAGAAGGGTTTCCATTTATATAAAATATGTAATTTTACTATATTCTCCCTTAATTAAATACGTATTTCATCTCGCATGATAAAGAAGGTGGAAATTTATATACTAACAGGAGAAAAATAAGCTTAGATGTTTTTGTAAAGACTTCATCTTTTGTCTAATGTCAAAAGGTCTATCTCATAACCTATAATATCACAAATTGATCTCATCATGCTTAAAAAATTAATTGAATCATCTGTATGTGTCAGAGAGAGAAATGTTACATAAGGCGTATGAGAAGTAAGAAATCCTTTCCAGTTCATCAAAGAATATGCATCAAATGAAGTGGGTGAGAGGGAGAGGAATTGCGAGGGAACCATGGTGTAATAGCCGAACATGGACTGGCCAATCCAGGTGTTCCTCGAGACTGAAATCGCACACGAGAAACATGACCTTGCTGCATGTAGCAACCTCTTTTCCCCCCTTTTGTTCGATCTCTCTCTCCAAATCAAATAAATCATGTAATTTTTTCCCTATTCAAATCATTCTCCTTGATTACTAATTTTGTCTCTCCATTTAAGGTGAAGAGAACATAGGGCATCATATTTTCCTTCTTTTAGTAGCCGCCAAACTCTCCTTTCTCCTCCCTCTTCTTTTATTTCTCTCCACAACAACCACCAAATTTATATTTCCCCTACTTTCGCTCTTCCTAGTTGTGTTTTCCTCGAATTGACACTATTATTAGGGAGGTTTCCCTTCTTACTTCCATCTTTCTCTTGAACCGAGTTTGAGCCCTCCTCCTGTCCCCATTGACATAAATCATTAAACAAGGGTCAGTTAATAGTACTATTATTGTCATTTGAATTTCTAGATTTGATTGGTAGCAACAGATCTTAATTAACGATACTTAAAAAAAATTATACTTTTATTCATGCGTGCATGTTTTCTTTTTATATTGTGATTTAATTTATAAATTTTAGAATCTAGGTTATTTTGGATGATTTTGACTTAATTTTTTTATGGTCTAAATCATTAAAGCTTGATTAATGATATTCAATTTAAGCTCAGATTGTGTCATCTTTAGGTATCAAGTATTGGAATCTTTCAATGTTATTTTTGAATGCTAAATTAGGATTTTATTTAAAGGACCTTCAAGTTGTTATCTAGGTGGTGTTATGGATTTAACATCTTTTGATTTTGGGTTTTGTGTCACTCACCTAGAGGTAAGAAATTATTGTTTATTTTGTTATAAACGTACCCTTCCTTATTAAGGGCATAAAATCAAGTTATTGTTAATAGGATTTTGATAACTGATTATGTAGCCAATCCTGTCAGTGCAAACTCTTTTATTTTAAGCATATTCTCATATCTTATTAATAAGTTTTCTGAATATACTTGATTTATTGCCGCATAAACTCTTATATATCAATTCTTACATTTTCATGCACGTGCTCTTATTGAATGTAATAAATGTTATATTCACAAATCATATCTTATTATGAGATAACATTTGTCATATTGAAACTAGAAAATCAAATAAAAAGTGCTTATAAAAAATTAAAAAAAAATAATATGCTTGGGTGCATTGAAGTGTATGTTGGCAGAACCTTATTAGTTACTAGCTAGCTAAGTTGACAGACAATCATAGTGAAGACTCTATAGGAAATCACTAAATTTTCTTTGGTAGATGTTTACCTTCCCAATGGCAGGTATTTGATAAACCAATTATAGTTATATACATTTGTATATATAAACATATAATTAGATGTGAATTGAAATTAAATAATTACTAATGAGCTATTTTGAACTATGATGATACCTAGTGTAATTGTATTTATAACCATTGAAAGGATTTGACATTTATAATAGTTTTACATACATATTTATATTATTAGTACATTAGAATCTAGTGTAAGAAATATAACATGTCTCATGGCTACTTTGATTTAATAACTAAATGTTACTATTTTCATCTTTTGGTTCTTCATACTATAAGTTTCATTTCTTTGTCATTTATGTTATGATAGATATGAGTTGCTTGTTGAGTTTGATTTAACAAACTCAACCTATTGTCTCTTTTTATAACTATATCATGTAAACGTGTTTAGCGGACCACCAACTCGAAGATAAATCTATCAGTAATAGAGATTATAACAGATACTTTTATATATTTAATAAGGCTTTTATATTTTATTTTATGGGTTGGAAAGTTTTTTTCATGTTATTTATTCTAGTAATATCATTTTTATTTGTACCAATATTATTATTTGAATTTTTTATTAATGAAATAAATATTTATTTTAATACAATTAATTGTATTATTGATTTATGTATTTTTTTTCTTTTATGAGGGGAGCGGGCGATTTTGACGGAACTTAAGCGATCGGTGGTTCTCTGTCGGCCTTGTATGGCCGACGGAGGTCCTTGGTGCATCTCTGTCATTCTTGACGGAGAGAAGAACTGGTTGAGCAGAGAAGAGCGGAGATCAATCTCGGTACTCTTGGGTAATTTTGTCGGATCATTACGATCTTGGAGTATTGGTGATGCTATGGAGTTCAGTTGATCTCCATCTGCTTGAGGTTCATATAATGTCAGAAAGAAGAGCGGTTCTGAAGGAACGTATGCGATTAGCAGATCTCCGTCGGCCTTGTATGGTCGTTGAATTTCATTAGTGCGTCTATGTCGTTCTTGAAGGAAAAAAGAACAGGATGAGAGGAGAAGAGCGGAGAAAGATCTTGGCGCTTTTGGTGATTTTGTCTGATCATTACGATCTTGGTGTTTTCGCGATGCTTTGGAGTTCAGTGGATCTATATCGGCCTAAAGTTCTCCTTCAGCTTGTTTTTGTGAAGGTGAGCGATTTAAAATCGATTTGGCGGAACAATTTCTGAGACGAGATGATCTTGGCTTTTTGTCGATCTTGGCAGAGATGATCTTGGTAATCCTGAGTGATTTTAATCGCGAAGGTTCTTTGATGAGGATATTGTTCAAGTCGAATTCGGCGCTTGATTTCTTGAAAGTTTTTGGTGAAAGTTCTGAGGCAATCCTAGTTGTGATTGCTTATTATTATGTTTTTGTTTTGGTTTGTACTAGTGGCATTGTTGGGGTAAATTTCTTATTTATGAACGTTAACTGGAGTTCGGGATTGCTTGGGTATATGGATTTTCTTGATTCCATAAATTGGCTTATTGAATTTGGAGCTGTTGTTTTTGCTTTGTCAACTTTGGTTGGATCATGAAAATGTTCTGCCCATGGATCGATCAGGTTGAGGAAGTTGTTGGTTTATGTTTTTAATGATGAACTGGTTGTTTGGTCACTTGTTTTTCATTTGCTCTTTGAAGATCAAGTCTTATTGGTTAAAGATTGAAGGATTTAAAGTTTTTCGATTTTTCTCTCGTTAATGTGAAGAGAGTGGTGATGATTATCAGTTTGGTTGGCTTTGACAATAATGAGGACAGATATTGGCTTCTTGAGGTGGTTGTCGGTCTTATGGATTTACATTGGAATATTACTGGTATTGTTCTTGCCAGCATGATGGATATGCTGGTGATTTTCAGTATGTATAACTTTGCTTGTGAAGAGGCTGACTCTTGGACTATTGAGGAGACAGTTGGTTTTTTTGCTTTGACATTGTTGATTGGTTCGTTCTTGGTGGATGTTGTCGGTTCTGTTGATGCAACATCAGAGAATTCTACTCTTGATTGGAACTTGTTGGACCCTAAGATTGATGGGGTTTTGGTTGATGATTGGATAGCCGGTTTAGTAGTTGTTTTTTTTTTTTTCTTGAAACTTGTTATCTTTTGCTTGTTTTGCTGTTAGGTTTCTTATAACTTTTTAAAATCATTATGATGAAATATGAGATTTTTATTAAGTTTCATTTTCCATCTTTTGGGAAAGCTAGGATACTAATCAACTTTTTATGTTGTTTTATTATTTGGTATCCCCATCACCCCAATGGATCTAAAATAGAACTTAGTGAATCACATATCCATTATGATAGTTTTAAAAAGTTTGCTTTTGCTTTAGAGATTGAATTAGATTTTTCTTCTTTTAATGTACATTTCTTAAAAAAAAAAAAAAAGAGTATAAGGTAGATATTTTTTATTTTTATGCCATCATATCCGTTGTTGCCCGGCATACCGCTTCTCGCCGGACCAAGGGCGTGACACATGGGACCAGTCACAGAGAAGAAAATGTCAGAGCAGTGATGGCGAGAGCAATCAGAAGCAGAGAAAACTAAAGGAGACGGGGGCGGCACGGGGGAAACAAAACCCTAGCAGAGCACATGCGTCGGTAACCTATGAAAGGGTTCAAGTATCATCAATAGGTTTGATAAGCGGGATCTTATAACTGTGGATTCGCCCACGGTTTTTTACATCAAAGTGTTGCTATTCTTTCTTATTGAAAATCTTTACCTTGATTTTTAATTTGTGCGTTGAAGTTCTAACATGAAGTATTGGCCTTGTGTGCTCATGGTTTCGTATTGTAATTGGTTGAGATTTAAATATTGAATTGTATTCTTCCTGAAATCCTGAAAATGTAAACCTTGACGTCGGTTTTTCCCCGAATTTTGATTTTTTTTTCTTTTAATTTGGGAATAGTTCCTGTTATAAGCTCCATGTTGTTGAGTTTATTGGTTGCTGAAAAGAGTAGTAGCTGCTGCTGCCTGTCTGGTTTCTGTTGGCTTATTTTTTGGAAAAAATTTGTAACTGGATGTTATGATATAAATTTGTCAGGTTGGATTCGAAGTTATTGCTTTGATTATGAGATGAGTGTATCATATAAATAATTAATTAAAATTTATTTTTTATTAATTTAAAATAAATTTATTGAATTTGAAATTCATTATGATGAAAATTCGTCAAGTTATACTGACCCAATATTTTCTTTGTTTAATGATGCCAATTAAGATTAGAAAAGAGACTTTAACTTTCTTATTATTTTTTTTCTGTGGATCAGAGGTGTTTCAGCTATAGCTATTGAACATTGTCAAGTAGCAGAAGACAAACATAGTTTCTTGGAAGGAAAAATTATTAGGTGCGGAGATACGGTCCGCCAATCACGTGAAATAAATAGTTGGAGGTATATTTCATGCAATATATCATCTGAATCTAATAATTTCTCATTTGCTAACAGATCAATCCATAAAGCATTAATTCTACTAAAACAATCGATACAACCTTGTAATTTCCAACATCGTTATGTATGGCCGGAAAGCTCTCTATTTAGCATACTGATTGGTTTCATGTTGTAGAAATCGAAAATGATATTTTCTTAGCTCATAAAAGAATTTTTTTTTAGGATTTCTTCAACTAAATTCTTTAAGATAGAAGATATTTTCATTGAATTATAAGGTACTTCTCTATAGTTTTTTTGTTAATTCCAATCAATCTAGGTTAGTTATTCTTTTTTAGGCGAAAACAAGTCTGATTAAACACAATTATTATATCAAATCTAATCTATATGTTAAAAATCTTATATTTAATCTAAAAAAAGGAAAAGAAAAGAATACCCATTTTGTTATTAAAATAATAACAATGTGTTTAACAAATTTATTATTTCATTTACAAATCAAATCAAGCGAAAAACAATAGAAAAATACCACATACTATATACTTTTGTAGAATCACAGGGTAGAAATTATTGTCTCTTCATCTGCTTTATAATTTATGTCCTGTTGGCTTTGGTTGGTGGCGCCTTCTTCTGGAAGAAATCTGTTATGGCCCTGAACCACGTGGCATTGAGAATTAACTCTTTTACAACCTATGATTGCATGCTAATATTTCTAACATATGTATAAAAAAACATATGCAAACAATGACGTCAGGTGTCGGTCTGCCTTCTTGATGTGAATGATGCTAAATCCTTTAAGATATCTCACCTTTGTATCCTTGACTCTGCCTTCCTGTTAGCATTGCAACAAGGAACTGTTATTATCTTCTTCCTCTTGTTAGCCTTAGTACAAGTCTGTAAAGTTTTTCCAGAATGCTATAGAATAGGTAGGTTATTGCTTGCAATACTCTAAGGAGTGCGCACACTTGCCTCTGAGGTGGTGGCTGTCGTTGAGCCTGGCGGTTCACCTTGACTATCTGCTGCTGCATGGTGCTTTCCTGTTGGGATGCTACTGTGCTTGATGACTGCATCATTCTTACCTGCAACACAAGAATTGTTCCACAATTTTGTGATAAATTAAGTAATTCTTAGTTTAGCTAAGCATTGGAGAGATATCAGCTAACCAAATTTCTGAAGTGGAGACTGTAGAACATTTGGATGTATCTTTGTTTAGCTTGCTTCTCTTCCTTGTTCAACTGTTTCCAGAAGCCATATATGGATCCCATATTTAGTGCTTTATTGGCATATATCTTCCAGGTGTAGCTGTCAACAAATTCTTCATGAGATGTCTCACATATCGCTATGTTATTGAGTTTCAAAATGCTACCTTTCATATATTCTTACAAGTCCCGCTGTGGAGTACTTGTGCCAGTAGCTGCTATCCGCTTTGCATTTCTCAAAGAAATCTGCTATTTTATTGCTTGCTTCTTCTCCATTATTCGGATTGATGTGGAATCCAGAAACACCATCAATTATTATCTCGGCAGGGCCTCCCTGGTTTGTTGCAAAGGTTGGTAGACCACAGTTCATTGCTTCTATGACTGTGAGCCCAAATGCTTCATAAAGAGCAGGCTGACACATTTCATAACTTATTGCACGATTAGATTTTACTTAAACTCTGTTAGGATACAGATGTGTTTAAACAAAAAAATTTAGAATTGACCAAACCTGCACAAAAACTCCTCTGCTATCTGCAATACAACGATATAGCTCACTGTTTCTGTACCGGTCAGTCTGTGCTGCTATCCATCTGAACTGACCCTTCAGTTTGTACTTCTCAATCAAGGAATGCATCTTCTGTATCTCATTTATCTCTTCTCTATCCTTGGACTTTGAGGTGTCTAGCAAGCCTGCAACCACAACAAGGTTTGCAAGTTCCCTTAATCTCTTGTTCTTACCATACCACTCAGTCAATCCACTTATGTTCTTCACGGTGTCAAGTCTTGCCATTGAGAAAATGATTGGTTTCTTGCTATCTGTCAGATATCCACTGCATCCATGCAGCAACGTATTATTAGAAAAAAAAATTAAGATTTAACGGCAGGTTTTTCAGCGAAGGGCTTACATATGCTCATCATTTTCCACTTGGCTATATAAAAGTTCCTCAATAGCTGGATGGAAGTTCGTCAAGCGTTTTTGCTTCTGTGTGTGCGGGAAATAGACTGATTGGTCTGCTCCTGGGGATGCTATGTTGAACTTGGGATTAAATACATTAATGCCTGCAACGAATCGAGATAGTCCAGGAAGAGTAAATGCATAATGGCTCTCATATTGGCCTGGTCTGTCTTTACTGCAAGAGTAGAGATTTTTTGTTTTTGATCATACTCATTTAGTCATGGACAACTGATGATAAATAAATATCATTTCAACAAACCTTCCTGCGATTTCTTGGTAAGTGCTTGTGATAATGAAATCAGCAGAATTCATAGCAATCATGTCGGCGGTGAATTGACATGAGAAGTGATACTTTTGGTCTAATTCCTTCCATTTGATGTCTGAATCTTCATACTTGGTTTTCTCTAAAGCATGTGCAATTGTTCCCTAGTTGTGAAAGGTCATCTCAGATAATTGTTTGTGCAATTAAGCAATTGAGAGATTGCAACAGTGTTTAAACAAGTAAAAAGAATAACGCTCCATTCCTCAAACAGACTTTCTTTTCCAAATTAACTTGTTTATCCTAAACAGTTTGTAACAATAACCAATAGGTTAACTTATAAACAAGCTATATTTTTTTTTATATATAAATATATTCAAGTACATTGATAGATATATTTGTCAATATAATTTTTTTTGTTGTCATGCATGTAAAATTTCTTTGAATTGGCTTTTATAATTTAAAATAGAATGATTTGAGGGATAGAGAGTTTTTGAAAAAAGGTGAAGTAGATTAAAGTCTTTGCATCGAATTTAGCTTTCTTCTTTTGACTGAAACGATAATCATAATTGTTATTTTTTGTTAGTATGGTAGTTCATAGGCTCGAATGCAGCTTGCCCACAGCTCAGTGCATATTGAATGTAGCATTACTCAAAAAAATACTGATGATGACTAGAAAAAAAAATACTTATGATGACTGTTTAATATTCATCATTTATTACCTGAGTTATTCCAAGCTTACTTGCCATGAGAGAGGCAACCAAGTTACCATCCGTGTAGTTTCCAATTATTAGATCTGGTTTTCCTTCCAAGTGGTCAAGAATCTTCTCACATGCATCCTGACCACCAAAAATCATATGCGCATTCATTGAATCCATCAACAGATACTAAAAAAAAAAGAGGGTGCGGCAATGGCTGAAAAAGCTTGATACTGTTTACAAAAAACGTACTTCAGCATATCTCTCCAGATAAGGGTATATATCGAATCGAGATACCCAGTTCTTTAGAACACCAGTTTCTGTCTTGAATGGTACACGGAGAATATGAGAATGCTTTGTGTCGAGAATTGGCTCAAGCTCCAGATTGCATTTAGTTCCCTGGGATTCAGGTATCAGTCTTGTCACCACAAGGATCTGTGGTTTTACAGATAATCCTTGTTGTTTAATCCTAAGAAGCAAGTCTTCTTCAATGGCTCTAACTTGGTCTAAGATGTATACCACCTAGGTCAGAAAGCAAGAGTCTTTAGCTTTAATGGAAACTATGAGAGACTACCACATCACTATTTTATTCTAGCAAAAGTTCTATACCTGACCACCAGTATCAGGCAAGCCAAGTACATCAGCTTGCCCAAAATAACCATGAATCGAGAATATCACAATGTTGAATACTGCAGGGACCCTACTAAAGAATTTCTCCAGGTTTAGTGGATCAGGTGCCTGAAGCACCTCTGAGAGACAATTGAGTGTGTCCTTTACCCTCTCTGCAGTATCGCCCCATCCTTTCTCTAATCCCCACTCCTCAAATCTGCAACCAAAGGAGAGGAAGCTATATATGTAGGGATCTATTAACTTCATTTCTATTACTCAAGAAGATATTCAGATAATTCACCTTTCCTCAAACTTTTGAAATGGTGTATTCTTTGCAATACCAGAAACGAACACCTCCGCCAAAAGCAGCGCAGTCTGAAGCTTGTTGACAGTGTTGAGTGTACTATTGATCATGAGATTCTGCAATTAATATTTTCATTAGCATTCTTTGGCAACCAACTGCAACCCAACTCAGTTATCTGGTTTCTTACTTCTCCACGGTAATTCAGAGCTAGCAAGTAGTCCAGCAATGGCTTCATGCTGTCAGATCTTTCATTGAGCTTCGAGGATAAGAATCTTGCCAAGGACTGTGTGCCATTTCCTATGGATGATGGCAATGTCAGGTGCGGCGTTGATAGATCAAATGCTCCAAAATCTATCTCGAGTGCATTATCATCCTTCGCCCTGCGGAAGCCCAATTTCGATGGGTTTAAAAGGGAACGAAACATAACAGTATAAATAGCATTGATGTAAATTTGGTACGATTTCTCATCAAAAATCAGTTCTTTGAACTTTAAGTAGTCGGCAGCTGTTATTCCATCAACGGATAAGTCATCTGAGTTCACTTTGACATATTCCCATATGCCAGGATGAGGCCGAACTGCAAACGCCACAAATGGCGGGAGAACCACAGCTTCCTTTGAAATTACAGAAAACATTATAGATATCAGTTTTTACTGCTCAGTTTTCAAGAAAAAATAAAGAACCCTTAGACAGTATTCAACCTGGGTGGAGAAAATTATGTAGCCAAGTAAGCCTTCCATGAGCTTATTCTTTTCAACCTTGTCATCCATTGATTTCTCTAACTCTTCCATCAGCTGCTGGTTCTTCATCAGTCTTTTTCCTTTGGAAACGTACCTAACCAACCAACAATGTAATGGATGAAATGATACTTTTGTTCATGAACACTTGATATGTGATGCATGAAGTGGTTGAAGTACCTTGCAAAGCAACGCTTCATTTGGTATCTGCTCTGCTTGAGGGCCTCTGGCATGCTGTCGGCGATGCTATCGGATCTCTTGAAGCTAAGAGAGGCAGCCATTTTTGAAGCTTTAACTTTGAATCAATACAAAGTGGTGGCTAATTTCAAAGCCGTGGATGCAATGGGAATGAAGGGAGGGGCGTTTTATAGGAAATGGCTGTTGTCTTGGAAGGCTTCTTGGATTGTTTGGCTGGGCTTCCTTTGCTTTGATAGAGGGCTTGGGAGAGGGAAAGGAAGAAGGAGAAAGAACATTTCATGCTTAAGTAATGGTGAAGTTAAGTTGCAGGGCAAGGAAGGTACTTTTTGAGAGACTACTGCTGTATTCCTTGTTCGGTATGCTAAATTCAATTCTTAGATTAATAAGGATGTTGAAGTTTTATTATATGCTTTATTGAAAGTGATGCTGTGGAATTATAGCCTTCATGTCTTCAATACAAAAGAATGTTAATTCATGGGATACTAATGCATATATTTGGATTCGTAGAAGTTTTAGGTGAAACGATCATCTTTTGCATGTGTGAAGTTTATTAATATTGATATATTAGGCTTCGTTTGGGACGGCTTTTGATGTGTTAACTGTACCAAAGAGTATCCAAGTAACTGCAATCAAGAACAATGAAGCAAAAAAAGCACAAACGAAATAGGAATTTTGAGAATTGGATTTATTATCTTCTCTTCCCTTCTTATGTTTATATATATATATATATATCAACTTTTTCCCGTTTCTATCTTTACTCAATACAAGTAAAAAAGCTATCCGATACTATGTTAGCTAAAAGAAAAAAGCAGTTACTAGGTAGTGAAGGTTAGAATAGAAAATAATAGTGGATTGTGGAATGTGTTTGATGAGCCCGATTTATGGAGATGCGCTGCATCAGGTCTCCCTTACTATCGAAGAAGTCACAACACGACTTTGGATGGTATTGAGTTCATCGTGTGGTTGGTAAGCATGAATGTCAGCTGAATTTAAGGTGGAAGATGTGTGAATGTGGGGTGATAAATCGACTACATAAGCATTTTCATTTATGCGTTTGGCAATGGGAATTGTTCGGATCTTGTGTGGACCGAGTTTTGAATATTGCCCTGTTGGGAAGCGCTCATTGCAGAGCCTGATTAGAACTAGGTCTCTCGGTTTGAAAACTTTCTTGCGTCTTTGAATTGAGTATTAATCTCCATAAGTTTAACTTTCACTTTATGTATGATGGAACTATGTTGATCGGTAAACTGAGTAATGCTTTATTTTTGGCAGAACTACAATATCTATAAGGTGATTAGGTGGCTTTGTATGGACAATGCTGAATGGGAAGCAGTTGGTTGAGCGATTTGTCATAGAGCTATAGGCAAACTCAGCTTGCCCGAGCACCTCTTCCTATTGTTTAGATCTATTTTGAACTAAATAGTGGAGTATATTAGCCAGCGTGCGTTTAACCACCTTGATTTGTCCATCTGTTTGTGGGTGATACGTTGAGCTAAGCTTGATTTCAGTGTGCAGTTGGCTCCATAATTCCCTCCAAAATGACTAATGAACTTTACATCTCAGTCTGAAGTTATACTATGAGGCAGTCCGTGTAAATGAACAATTTCTTTGAAGAATAAGCGAGCCACTTCGATTACGTCAAATGTCTTTCTGCAAGCTATGAAATGTGTCATCTTTGAAAATCGATCAACTACCACTAGAATGGAGTCAGTGCCACATTTTTTTTTGGTAGCCCCAATACAAAGTTTAAGCTGATGTCCTCCCAAATCAAATCCAGTATAGGTTACGCCATGTACAATCCGGTGTTTTGACTGACACCTTTGAATTCCTGGAAAACAGGCATGCAGTCGACTGACCATGTTATGGTTGTTTATAAACTGAAGTGATTTGTGATCATTGCACAATACAAAGTTTTGATGAAGTAAGTAGTGCTCCCAATGTTTTAAAGCTCTTACCACGGCGTATAATTCTTGTTCATACACAGTCCATTTTTGCCAGCGAGGAATTAGTTTCTCATTGAAATATTCTATGAGCTTATCTAGTTGTGATAAGACAACACCAATTCTGACAGCAGAGGCATCGATGTCGACCTGAAATGGCTTCTCGAAGTCAAGTAAAGCTAATACAGGAGCAGAGCTTAAGGCAGTTTTGCTGCAGTCGAAGCTTCTTTGCTGTTCATCCATCCATGTAAGGGTCTTCTGCTTCAAGCAATCAGTAATATGTGCCATAATAAGGATGAATCCACGTATGAATCATCAATAGAAGTTGGCAAGTGTGTGGAAGCTGCAAACATGAACTAGTGTTTTTGGAGTTGACCACTCCATGATGGCCGCAATTTTTCATGGGTCGACCTTCACTCCTTAGCCAACCCAATGAAACCAAGCAAGTAAACTCTGGTTATAGCAAACTCACATTTGGGGATGTTAAGCTATTATCGATGAGTCCTCAAAATTTGAAAAATTTCAATCAAATGAAATAAATGTGCTTCTAATGAGGCGCTAAAAATAAGGATATCGTTAAGATAGACCACACATTTTTCCCCGAAGTTGTTTTAATACCTCATTCATCAGTCACATGAGCGCCGTAGGGGTGTTGCATAAGCCAAATGGCATTACTCTCCATTCATATGACCATTGACGTGTTTTAAAAACTGTCTTCCATTCATCTCCAGGACAGACTCGGATTTGATATCTACTTTTGAGATCTAATTTTTAGAAGATTCTTGCTCTAGCTAACTTGTCCAAAATTTCATCAATGCGGGAAATGGGAAGGCGATACTTCATTTTAATCTTGTTAATTGCATGACTATCAATGCACATCTTTCATTTGCGGTCTTTCTTGGGTAGCAAGAGGGCCTGGATTGCACACGGACTTAGACTCGATTGTATGAGTTGCTTCTCTAAAAGCTCCTCAATTATCTCGTGTCAGATGCTATGCTCTATGGGACTCATTTTATAATGAGGGAGATTTGGTAGTATTGCCCCTGCTGTTAATTCAATTTGATGTTGAATATCTCGCAGTGGAGGAAGTACGACTAGTAACTTTGTTGGAGAAACATTATCAAACTGCTTTAATAAGTGTTGGGTAGAATCTGACATTATTTCAGTAGATTTGGCAGGTTGGGTGTCTGTAACAATTAAGGCTAAAATTTCATCATCTACATGGTCACCCATTATTAGAGCATGCCCAACCAAAATATCAAGGGCCGTTTTGGGTTCTTTGTGGCTATGTTTGGAGTCAGCCGAGAAAGGTAATAGCCGAATTGTCTTATCTTTCCAATCAAAGGAGTATGTATTGTGTCTGTAATCATAAGTTGCTCCTATATCATACTACCACTGTCGACCTAGTATAATGTGGCCAATGTTCATATCAATTACATCACACAACACCTCACACATATATTGCTTTCTATTGGAAAATGTAATCCAACACATTTCTGTAACTAAAATCTCCATACCCTTCTCAACCCAGTTGATTTTGTAAGGGTGGGAATTCTTTTCTCTTTTCAATTGCAGAGCTTGAGTAAGTGAATGGGATATTATGTTCTCAATACACCCATTGTCAATAAGAAGATCACATACCTTTGTTCAATGGTACAATGATTGCGGAAAATGGCATTCCTCTGAGAATTGACAGGTTTTCGTGGATCCAATAGTAACCTCTCCAACACACATACGACAATATCACCTTCATCCTCCTCTAGTTGTTCAGTCTTTGCTTCATGGTCCTCATTATCCTGGGCATCAGCACTCTCACATTCCTCTTTGACTAGTTGAATTCAAGGCCGTGATGGGTGTTTGTTGGATTTGTGCTTAGGTTGAAAACACCTGAAATATTTGTAAGTGAAGGGCGTCGAATATGGATTTTCCTTGCCTACATGACGGGGTTTGACAAGTTTGTGATCGAAAGGCAAGCTGCTATTCGGTCCTGGTAGAGGAGGAACCTGATGTTGTATGCTGGTTGCGGGATAGCCCTTTGCTCACTGGATTGATCAGCAATGTGCCAATGACTGGAATGACTGCGGGATTACCATGCTAACTACATTTCTTCTTTCAAATCGAAATAGATAGCTTGAGAGAGTGACCATATAGAATTTAATTCTATTTTCTCTTGCATATTATCTCTCAATTCGTTAATGTATTGGGCCACCAATTGATTTTCTGACTCATTGTGATTATTCCTCGCACTAAGACAGTAGAATTCTTCAGTGTAGTTTGTAACACTACAATTTCCCTGGACACAGTGTTGATATAGTATATACAGTATTTGTTCAAAATCCTAGGGAGATAATGGCCTCTCAGCAGCTGTTTTATACGAAACCAACTGCGAACACCTCCCTTTCCTTCCCTTCATCGTGATCATAGAAGCTACTGCCACCAAGCGCTTGCTCCCCCCTTCAGTCTACAAGAGACGTACTTGACTTACTTTTTAATAGGAATCTCCATATATTTGAAAAAGGCCTTGATCGCCCTCCCCCAATCTAGGAAATTCTCTGTGTAGTTTGTCATTGAAGAATGGAATATCATGCTTAACATGAAACTCACCATTTGGTCTATGATGATGATCGTTCGGTTGTCTATGTTGATTTTGCATCACCCCTTCACCATCATCGGAGTCAGAATAATTGAAATGTTACGGGGGTTCTACCTCATCCCACGATTCAACCAGCTCCAGAATATGGCCGACCCATTGCCGTCCTAGGCCATGGCTGATTGTGTTTCTGTGAATTGGTTGTACATAACTGGTGCTACACGGCACACCATCGGGTTCACCATTCCTCAATCTATGTTTGTTTGCATCTTATGTCAATTTTATACGATGAATCCATAGAAATTGGCGAAGATATCTTCCGCTGCCTCACTATTCTGGTGTGTTCCACCCAGAGGGCCTCGATGCTCTAGTCTTCGCAAAGAGTGTTACGAGAATGTCTACCATTGTATCTTTTGCTAGTAAGAGCTACTCTGATACCAACTTGATATGTTAATTGCACCAAAGAGTATCCAGGTACTTGCAATCAAGAACAAGGAAGCATAAAAGGCACAAACAAAATGGGAATTATGAGAATTGGATATATTATCTTCTGTTCCCTTCTTATATATATAAGCTTTTGCTCTGTTTCTATCTTTACTCCATACAAGTAAAAAACTATCATATACTATTTTAGCTAAATGAGGAAAGCAATTACTTGGTAGTGGAAACTATAATAGAAAATAAATACTGGAGTGTGGTACGCGATTCCTAAGCCCGATTTTTGGAGATGCACTGCATAAGCTTTCTTAATGCTTCTTAAATTAGATTTTGAGCGCAATAATTTTTGAAAGTTGCTTTAAGAAACAATAAGAAAGCCATCTCAAATGATGCCTTAGTTTCAAAAAAGAATAATTTAGTATGAAATAAGATAAAGCATGTTAAATGGTTATGTTAGACATCAAATTGTGAAGAATCAACTACCAATATGAAGGATCAACAGACAATCATGAAAGTATAACAAAGAAGAAGAAATCCAAAACAGTGAATATTGATAACAAGAAGTTGGCCTATAAATATCTAATAAGCAATAGTTTATTTTTTTATTTTAGTTGCAGTAGATTGGGTCTATCTATTTTATTTTAAAGTTGATGTTAGATAAATCATGTCCATCTTGTAAATTTGGTCCACCCAAGTAGTATAAATAGCCTCCTATTATAAGTAAAAGGATTATGATTGAATTTTTTGTTGTTTCTCTTATTTTTCTCTTTTCCATTTTTTTTCTTTAGAGTTTACACCTATACTCTAAAGATATCAAACCTTCTTGTGCCTCAAAGGAGCTTATCAAATTATTACGCAAATAATAAAAAAATATTTTTTAAAAAATCAAATAGTTATTCATGAGAATAAAATATTCTATGTAATAGGGAGGGGAAGGAAAAAAAGGATGAACTTGGAGGGAAAGTTATTTTTATAACAAATTAGAGTCCAATGTTATGGGGACAGTCCCCAACATAGTTGAAACAAGTTTTGAAATGGATGGAACACATAAAGTATGGTTATTTTAAAGGTTAAACCACAGCCCATAAGATGATCTAAATGTATTAGTTATATTGGTCACATAGTGGATGCCAATAAACCTAATATCAGTTTAGACAATGTTCTAGTAGTTCAAAACATTGCTAATGTATATCGTAATGATGTGCTTGGCTTAGCATCTGATTGTCAGATTGAATTCACTATAGATCTAGTTTTGATTACCAGTTTAATTTCCAAGACACCATATCACATGACAACTATTGAACTTTAAGGGCAAAATGTGTAGTTGAAAGTATTGTTTGATAAAGGATTTATTAGACCACCATTTCATCAAGGGAGCATCGGTTCTATTTGTGAAGAAAAAAGACTGAATCATGAATTTGTGTATCAACTATAAGGAGATAAATAAGTGACAATGAAGAATAAATATTATTTGTCTCTTGTAGATAATCTGTTTGACCAAGTATAGGGTTCATCTATATTTTTCAAGATCGAAATTTGTTATGGGCACCACTACTTGAAGATTAAAAAATGAAGGAGTGCTTAAGACAATTTTTCAATCTTTATATGGTCAATATGAATTTCTAGTAAATAAATTTTGATTTACTATTTCTCTTTGTATTTGGTTCATCATTCCCTAACAATAACACCTCTACACAATGTATTTAATTATGATGGGGGCATAGTATTTTAAAACTTTTAGTGGGGGTGCGGGGGGTTAAAACTTTTGTGGGGGGGGGGGGGGGGGGGGGGGGGGGTGTGATTACCTAAAAACCCTTGTAATAAAGACAAAAAATTAGATTGAGGGGGATAAATTACGTAAATAATTGTATAATGAAAAAAAAATTAAGTGGGGCAATTGCCCAATCTCCCCCCTCCCAAGATCAAAGGGGTTCCACCCATGCCCGTCACTATAGGAAAATGGTGGTTTATGACAGATTTTCGGAGGAAAAAAATCCATCAGAAAAACCTGCATTGGTAAACAAGCACTGGTGAACCTGAAAAATTTCCGATGGGAAAAAATCTGTAGAAAATTTTTCCAACGACAATTTTTACCAGAAAATTTCCGACAAAAAAATCTATCCAAAAATAAAAAAAATAAAAAATTTATTTTTTATTTACTTGAATTCTTCCTTTATTTTCTCTCTTTAGTTCTTACTCCACTCTACCAACCACATTTGGCCAACCCCTTGGGCCAACATGGGTTAGGGAATAGGCTATTAGTGCCATTCAAGATGAAATTGAGAACCTCATGTTTGGTATTAAATTATGCATTTTCTCTTGGCATCACTAAGATTTAGATTGAAGTTGATGCTATGCTCTTGATCTATTATGTGGATGGTAACATCTCCTCCAATCCTGATAATTTCTATATGCTTAGAGATATTAAGTATCTGATTTCTCTCATTACATGTAATATTTCTCATATTTTGAGGGAAAAGAATGCTGTTGCATATTCCTTGGCAAAAAGGGTTGTAACTTAAATGGTTTTGTTGAATATTATGAGCATACTCTCCCTAAAGAGATTAAAGGCTTAGTTAGATTAGACTTGATGGGTCTCCCGTAGATTCACTTTCAATAGTTGGTTTGGCTTTTAGATATGTTCTCCTATTCTTCAGTTTCTTTGATTGTTCTTGTTTTATGGTGTTCTTTTGGTTCTCTTTTGGGCTCTTGGTTTGTGGTTTCTCTGTGAGGTTTGCTCATGCCATTTGGATGTGGTTCTCATTTGGGCCTCTACTGTTTGGACTGATGTCTTGTTCTCATTTTTGTTGGCTATGTTTTATTATTGTGATTGGTTGAGGAATAACATTGATTGGAACTCTTATCTAGTTGAATTAACCCTTAATTGCCGCTCTCTGTTCCCTGGTTGTAGCCTTTGGGGGAGTGTGGCTTTTGTTCCTTATTACCTATTTCCTGAAGGGTATTTTGTTTATGTTGGCTATTTTAGGTTTAATTATTGCTCTTCTGATTTAACAAGCAATTTGGTTTTTATCTGCAATTGTTGGGACATTGCTATCTGTTTTGGTAGAGTCTTGGTTTTATATGGAATTGTTGGGACATTGCTATCTGTGCTGGTTGAGTTTCGAATTTTATGTATCATGTGTTCACCATTTTCCCTATCTATTTGTATGTTGATTCCCTTTGCAGCAGTCTGGCCTGTCTAGAGATTAGATGTGAGTGGCATTTGGGGTTATATAATGAAGGTGTATGTACTATAAACCTGAGCTATGTTCTAAATTATGACTCAAGTTCTATGGCAATTCTGTTTTCCTCTGCTGATGTTAAGACCTATGGTAATTTTAATGTGCTTAGTAGGGATATCCAGCTCTTAGAATCTTTTTTGAATTTTTTTGTAGCTCTTTTGAGCAGTAGCGAGCATGAGGTCCCTTTAAGGATCTTGTATTCCTTTTCTTATATTAACTTTTAAGCCCCCCGGTGGGTTTTATCTAAAAAAAGGCTAACACAAAGTGGTCAAAACCACCATAGCTTGAGTCATTTTCCAACCTAGGCCCCACCTAGCCAAATCAACACCTCCACTAGGTGGCCCTAGGTCCAACACACACATCCTAGTCAGCCCAGCCTTTGGGTTGACTTAGGTCATCCTCTAGGAAAGCCCAAAGTGGTTAAAACCACTTTAACCACTTTGTCCCAAGCCTATTCCCTCCCTAAGGTCAACTAGATCCAATTACCCATTGCATTGGATGCCCCCGTTGATCCAACTCACCTCCCATATTAAACATTCCCCCTGGCTTGACCCAAGTCACACCCAAACTATATAGGTATGATCTCACCTTTGAGTTCACTAGATCCCCAATAGCCTTTGCACATCAGCCCCACCCAACCAACAGCCGACAATGACCAGGGCGAATGGAAAATCAGCTCCGGTGGTCCCCCCTTCATGAGTCCTAGCTGAATATTCCCCAAGTCCTGTACATGCCTCTTATGGGCTTAGATGACTCCCCGAAGATGTCTCATTACACCTGAAGGCCATCCAATGACTGACCTGATTAGTCCCGACTGTGCATGGCTGTAAAAAACTTTTTGAATAGGGCACCTTGAGCAAGACCATTCACTCCCAATCATTTAAAAACTAGACCTAGAGCTCCCTAGGCCTTTATATGTCATTCCTTATCTACCTAGCCCCCTTCGCTTACTAGCTCGAGCGAACTTTGATAAAAGTCATCCATGTCCCGCTCGAAGTCCTATCTCTAATGATCCTCTAGCTTTGGCGTCTGAAGAAAAAGTCTTTGCCATCATCCCCTCAAGTTTCCTGATAGAAAAATCCATTCATTGGGGCTTTCTACACTGTGAGATTTTGATTATGAGCTCCTACTAGGTAGTGGTGGTCAAGTGTGATGTAAACCATCAAACCACTAGAATCTGAGCATTGGATTGACAGTTTACATTATCCTGATCCTCTCCATAACTCTCAATTAGTCACCCTTTATAATTTATAATTAATATACTCCTTATAACTTTTCTTGAATCACGCGAATAAGTTACCTTGACTCATTATAACTCCCAATCAATCTCCAACTCCTTATGACTTCCAATCAGTGAATCATGTGGATCAGTAGGGTATTACGTGGAGTTATCATACCATGTATATGATATCATTCAATACTTCTATAACGCCTCAGAATTAAATTTGGAAGAATTGTTTATTTATTATTTTAAGAATATACAAGAGCTTCTATAAATCATCAATATAAATAATAATCAGGGAAAGTAACTAAAATTATATATATATATATATATATATATATATAAAGATATTTTACTATTTATGCATCTAAAATATCATTTACACTAGCAAGGAGATCATACTATCACTAATCTATTACAATCCCTTAACTATAAAAGAATAAATGAAATAACAAAATTTAAAGAAAACTTAAGGGTCTATAATAATCTCCTCCAACCGGTCCAACAGAATAAATGAAAATGCATAAAAGTAGGGAAATCACTAAATGAATCTGTCTTATTTATTCATATGCATCATCTCTTTATGTATTATCAATACATCCAATACTATCAATGATATTAATGTATCTATCAATATTATTAGTGATATCAATATATGCATACATCAATGTATGATTTAGCAAGGTAGGACATCTAACTTTAATGTAGAATTTTTAATATCTTTTAACTCAACGGAATCCCAGTTTATCATCAGTCATATTAATTATCATTTATCCATTTAATCATTAATCTTATTCAATTAACCACTTAGCACTATAGGTGACCATCAAATCAATAAAAAGTTATCACTCTCTGCCCGTTTGTATAAGCGGTCATTTATTACAGGCTACAACTGGGATAACACTACAAACCATCTTTAAAAGAAAGCCCGTCACCCTCATGCATAGGGCATTATGTTTTAATTTCCAACTCATTTTATAATGTTAGCAACTAGCTTTTCTTGCTTAGCAAATGCCATAATAAAAATGTAGTAGGAAATAATCAATTTTGTTCATTACAAAAAATCTATATAATAATCAAATTATTGAAAACTAAAATGAAATTTGAGTTACTTCTAACAAATAAAAGAAATCTCTAAATAAAATTGACGTATGAAAAAGCCTCGAACAACCTTCTCTCTCTTCCCTCTCTCTTCTTTGACAAGGCACGACACTGAAATTCATATTTTTCATTTAAAATAAGTATATAAAAAAGGATTATTACGAGTTCATTTAAAATGCAATAAAACCATATCAAAACTTTTAGAATAATAAAATTTATAACATATTCAAATTTGCACGGTGAAAGATTATGAAATTAGGGGATAATGTAATTTTGAAATATTTTAGGAGAAATAAAATCCATAAAAATCAAAATCATTAAAAATAGAAGTAAGAGATTAGTCACATATATGAATAGAATAAAATCTATAATAAGAATGGCTAACAAATGTGATCCAAAGGATTTTCTCTCTCATCTACATTCTTCCCCTCTTTCAATTTCTTCTTCCTCTTTCTTCTTCCCCTATTTGTAGCCACACTGGCTACAAAAAATAAATAATCTAAAATATGAGAGAGAGAGAGAGAGAGAGAGAGAGAGAGAGAGAGAGAGGGAGAAATTTTTGAGTGACAAAGCTAAGATTTAGAGGACTTGGAACTGATTTCACCCATTAGGCCAATTGAGAAAGTTGTTCATCTCGAGGTAGGTTATTATTACCTTACTTTAGTTTCTGATTTGTAAATCTTATCTATGAGTATTGATATTTTATTGGATTAAATCACTACAGGAAAACACACATTTGCCATCGGAAGTTCTAACGAATTATTTTACCCCGACAACACTGGCACAAGAACCAGCAGAATTTGCGACGCTAATTTAACGATTCATTTTTCGGCGTAGTATACACCACAAACATACCAGATCAAATTTCGTTGGCTTTCTTCCCGTATTTCTGAAGTATCGAACACAAATTCCACCGGTGATGACCGATATAATTACCAGTGCATATTGCACCGGCTTACTTAAACTCAACAAATAATTACCGGCATAATATCCGCCGGTTATGTTATCAGCATATAATACACCAAAAAATGCGCCGGTTAAAGCCTTATTTTGGTGCATTCATAGAACTTGTTCTTATTTCTTTCTCTTTTCATCATCGTTCGAGAGCTGTATGTCCGAGAGCTGCATCGACGTCATAATCTCCCTCTCTTCACTCAAGCCCGTGAGCTGCCCCGACGACCAAATGATGAGCACTTCATCTTCTCGACCGAGAGCTGCCCGACCAATCCCTCGCCAAATTTTGCCAAAAGCAGCCCTGAACGCCACCAGTAATGGAAGGTATTATCTCATCACCATGAGTTTGAATGTTCTTATTATACATTTGCAAGAGAAGGTATATTGGTGTATGCAATATAAGTAGAGTTAAAACTAAATTTTTTGAGTGTAATTTTTGCTAAAATAATTTAGGGTTTAGGGTTTTATGATGTTGGGTGATCAAGTCATTAATAAATATACATGTTATTAAGAGTTATGGTGAAATAGATGGAGATATTATTAGTAGAATTCAAGTTGGATGGTTGAAGTGGAGGAATGCATTGGGCTTGTTGTGTGATATAAAAGTCACCCTCAAACTTAAGGGAAAATTCTATAAGGTGGTGGTTAGACCTACAATGCTTTATGATGTAGAATATATTGTGTGTGATATAAAAGCCCCCCTCAAGCAGTAGGAGGAATGCAACACGGTAGAGTATATGATTTAGGCTCGCAAGCGGCTGCATATGAGTTGCAGACATCTGGTAGCTCCAATTTCTCAACTAACACATAGGAGTTTTTATATACCCAATAGATAGTCATTTTTACAACTAAGTTAGAACAAGTAAGAAAAGAACAAGCTGACTGACAGATGCATATGCAGTAGCAGCAGATGCAGCAGCAACAGCTAGAGATTCAACAATAGATGCAGATATAGCAAGCTCAAGTGTTAGAGGAAATGTGAAAGATGAGGGAGCAGATGAGTAGTGAGAGGAGTACAACATCAGCTGAGGAGGAGACTGAATAAGAGTAAATGTTATTTAGTTTAATGATGTGGACGTCTATATTTATGTGTTTTTGAACATGTTTAGTTAGTTGTTTAATGGATATCTTGACTTTTTGTAGTATTTGATATTTGTTGATGACACTCTTATTGTTTATGTTATGGTTTACATATTTATATTTGATAATATAATCGATGATGTTCTTGATCTGAAGTGGTTGTATTAAAATATATAGTGTTGTTGTATTATTTTCTATGCATGTTTAATTGTAAAAATCAGTTTTAAAAGGAGAAATATTATTATTTTTGTTTATGCTACATGTTTTCGACAGATTATCCGCCAGAAATAATGACGGTAATATGATACAATGACATTTCCGGTGAAACCATGCACTAGCAAGACCGACGAAACTTTCGCCGGTACGATTCATCAGTAACCTAACGACGTCTACTACCCAGCGAATTATGCACCGGTATTTTTAGTGTCTACTATCTGCCAGAACTACCGACGTAACTTACGTTGAAATACAGTGAAGAAAAAATGGCGAATTGGTTTTTTTCAATGGTATTTCGCCGTAAGAATCGCAGGAAATATTTCTGGCAAAAATACTTTCGCCGGTGTTTCTTTCGGACACCAAAATTACCATCAAACAATTTTGCATCAGAAATTTGCTAGAAAGATGATATTTCTTGCATATTTTGGTTGGATTTCATCAGCTGGTAATACCACAATTTCATGTAGTGAATTTAAAATAATGTCAATTTTACAAAGTTTGAAGAACTTCTCATAATGTAAATTTTAATATGTTGTCGAATAGAGTATTCTAAGCATGTTAATAGGATATCTTATATATTCATGTGTTTTGATGACAGTGTTGAGATTACTAAAAAGTGTTTTTGAATAATAAAAGCCCTAAAATGATGTTTTAAATGTTATTAATGAATTTTATGTTTTGTAAAATTTGAGTGTGTGTATAATTATTACCCCCAAAAGTATTAAGTTTGGCATACATGTGTAAATTCATACATTCATATATCATGTTAAATACTAGTTTGATATGTTGAAAGTGTTAGTATTATTATTCATATATGTTGAAAATGTTGATGTAGCTAGTTGTACATGTTGAGAATATTGTGTTAAATATTTCTAATACATGTTAAAAATATAAATATTCTATGCTTATGTCCTTAAAATGTGGGGCAAGAAGGAAGAAATATTAGAATATGTGGAAAATGTAATGAATGTGGTGGATTTTATATGTGTAGTACAAGTGGAGAGCTATGTGTTATTGTATATGTATATGTTCATGTATTCCTTTTATGCATATGATACGCCTGAACATATGTGAGATGACAAGTAGTGCTATAATTGGAGGTGAAATTATAAGGGACTTTGAGAACATATATATAACTGGAGGTGTCAGTAGAAGTGGAATTATAAGCAGATTAAAAAAAAATGTGTACAAGTGGAGGTATTAAGAGGCATTAAAAAAAGCGAGTGTTATGTTATATATTGTTTCATGTTATGGCACTTATGTATTATATGTAAATATTATGCCATATATTAATTCATTTAATGTTGCTTATAATCTGATATCATGCTAACACTATCGTTTCCACATCCCAAGTCCTGGATGAGAAAAGTGGAGCATTGCATTAGGTAGTCGACAACCAGCGTTAAACTTGTCAAATAATCATGACATGAATCCTTTAAAAAATTATGTTAATGCTAGAATGTCCCTTGGAAATGATACGATGTATGGTCTGAATACAACGACAAGTGTGCAAGGGCCGCTGTACTGGTGCCCAGGTGTAGTGTTAAATAGGCAAGGGTTCCCTCATCAAAGATGGATGTAGGCAAAAAAGCTAATCCATGAAATTAAAATTTTGATAGGAACTTGGAATATAGGCTCCCTTACAAGAAAATTAATGAAATTAATATATATTATGATTCTTAAGAAGATAAATATTCTGTGCATTCAAGAAACTAAATGGGTTGGAGAGAAGGCTAAGGAGATTGATAGTTTAAAATATAAACTATAGTATTCGGGTAGGAGTCATTTTAGAAATGGTGCAGGTGTGATTATAGATAAGAGTTTGAAGAATAATGTTATAAAAATTAATGGAATTGAAGATAAAATTATAGTTTTAAAGATTGTTGTTGATGTTAAGATTATTGATATTATAAGTGCTTATGCTCCTCAAGTAGGTTTAGATATGAGTTCAAAATTAAAATTTTGAAATGATTTTGAAGAATTGATACGAAAGATATCTCTTGAAAAAAGAGTTTTTATTGGAGGATATTTAAATTAACATGTTGGTATAGAGGTAGATGATTTTAAAAGCTTTCATGATGGCCATGAGTTTGGAACGACAAATGAAGATGGCATATTAGTTTTTTCTTTAGTTTATAATTTTTTAATGGCTAATACATTATTTAAGAAAAGAGATGATCATCTTATTACGTATAAAAATAGATATAGTAAAACAAAACTTGATTATTTTCTTATAAGAAAATTAGAACATTTAGATTGTAAAGATTATAAAGTTATTCTGAGTGAAAATTTATACAATCAACATCGATTATTAGTTTTGGACTTTAAGATAAATGGGAAGGAAATAAAAAAAAAAGTAAAATGATTTTTAGGATTAGATGGAGGCATTTAAAGAATATTAACAAAAGTATTTTTGCCAGTAAAATTTTAGATCTTAAGATTTTTTATGTGCATAAGGATGCTAATGTTATGTGGGAAAAAGTAGCTAGTGATATTATGATTATTGCAAAAAATGTGCTTAGGGCTTCAAAGGGAAAAGCTCCTAGTAGTAAAAATAGTTGGTGGTGGAATCCAAGTGTGCATGAAAAGATAAAAAATAAGAAGATTTATTATATAAATTGATTTAAATGTAAAATTTCTGATAATTGAGAAAGTTATAAAGAGACTCCTAAGAAATCTAAGAAAGCTATTTGCGATGCAAAGAGCTTAGCTTTTAATAATTTATATAATAGATTAGATATTAAGGAGGAAAAAAGATATATGTATAAGTTAGCCAAACAAAGAGATTGGAGTACTAAGGATTTAGTTCAAGTGAAGTGTATTAAGGATGAAGATCAAAAAGTACTTTTCTTAGAAGATGATATTTGATAAAGGTGGATGAGATATTTTGCTAAACTTTTTAATGAAAAATGTGAAAATATGATTGACTTTAGTGACCTTATCACTCTAAATGAAAATAAAGATTTTTATCTTTATCGGCATATTAGTAAAATTTATGTTAGATAGGCTTTAAAGAAAATGAAGTGTGGAAAAGCTATTGGACCTGATGATATTCTAATAGAGATGTGGAAATTCTTAGGAGATGAAGGAATTTCTTGGCTTACTAAACTTTTTAATATTGTTTTGAAGGCTAAAAATATGCCAAATTAGTGGAGAATGAGTGTGTTAATTTTTATTTTTAAGAATAGGTTGAGGTGTGATACTAATGTTTCTCAAAATCAATTTGGATTCATGCCGGGTAGGTCTACTATGGAAGCCATACATTTATTGAGAGGTTTGATGGAGAAATATAGAGAGAATAAGGAGGATCTACATATGATATTTATTTATTTAGAGAAAGCATATGATAAAGTTCCAAGAGAAGTGCTATGGAGAGTTCTTGAAATGAAAGGAGTTAATAAAGATTATATTCAAATCATTAAAGATATGTATGCAAAAGCTAGTACTTGTGTTTAAACACAAGGTGGTTTGACAAAGTATTTTCCTATTTCGGTTGGATTACATCAAGGATCAAACTTAAGTCCATATCTTTTTGCTTTAGTCATGGATGTTCTCACTAGACATTTGTAAGAGGATGTACTTTGATGTATGCTTTTTGTTGATTATATTCTTCTTGTTGATAAGATTAGAGAGGGAGTTGAAGGTAAACTTGAATTATGGAGGGTAGCCTTAGAGTATAAAGGTTTTCGCTTAAGTAGATCTAAAACTGAATATATTGAATGTAATTTTAGTAGCAATAGACCTAGTGCGGGGATTGTGACTTTGGGAAATCAAGCCATTAATAAGAGTACACATTTTAGACATCTTGGATCTATTATGTAGAGTGCTGGTGAAATAGATAGTGATATTATCAACATAATTCAAGTTTCATGGTTGAAGTGGAGGAGTGCATCGGGCATATTGTGCGATAGAAAAGTTCCCCTCAAACTTAAGGGAAAATTCTTTAAGATGGTGGTGAGACTTGCAATGCTTTATGGTGCCGAATGTTGGCCATTAATAGAGAAGCTTAATACTAAGTTAAGTGTTGCAGAGATGAGGATGCTTAGGTGGATGAGTGGCTTTACCCTTAGAGATAGGATATGAAATTAGCATATACAAGATAAGGTTGGAGTAGCTCCAGTGGAAGATAAGATTAGACATAGTCTCCTTAGATGGTTTGGTCACATTAAATGGAGGCCTTCTGACGACCCAGTTAGGAAAGTTGAGGTATTATATTTGATTTATGTTAAGAAAGGTAGAGGAAGACATAAACAGACTTGGTTAAAAAATATTAAAAATGATCTTTCTTTATTAGATTTAAATGAGAATTTGACTTTTAATGGGACACAATGGCGAAAAATAATTCATGTAGCCAACCCCACATAGTGGGACAAGGCTTGATGATGATGTTGTTGTTGTTGTTGTTGTTGTATGATGTGATATCTTGCTCAAATAAATATTTATGTCATGAAATTATGTTGATTTTATGTTATGTCATGTTACTCCTATTCTAAAGTTATGTTTAAGTAGTATATATGTTGTTACCATTGATACGTACATGCTCTTATAACTTGTTTCCTTCTAATAAAAACTATTAAGTACACTATTCAATACAAACATCAAGATAGTTAACTTCATATATGATTTATTATTCATGCATGTAGTCTAGTATAAAAGCTATTTTATTTAAGTATTTTGAACTTTGTAGTGTAGGTTTTGGATAACCTACTGAGCAAGTGGTTAGCTCATCCTACTTATTTATGTGTTTTCAGGAAAGGGTAAATCCCTTTAAGTTGATTCTATTTATAGAGAGTATTGTCCCAGGTTAAGTTTTAGATTTAGATATATTCAATATTGGTATTCTTTTGTCAGTCATGAATATGTTTATGTTTGATGAAAAACAAAGTTGAATCATGATTGATTTATATTGTTCTTTTAAAATCAAGTTTGGTGAAATGAAATGAAATTAATACTTTATTTTATCCATATTTTATGAATTAGATGTTTGTGGTGTAAATGATGAAGAAACTAAAATTAAAAAAAGAAGAAGAAAAATTTTTCCACTTCAGTCTTAAGACTATTGTTGCAGCCTCAACATAGTGGAACTTGTTTCGATATAGTGGGTTGTGTTGGGTTGGGTTGTGACACATAAAGTCTTTGAAGCCTCGGAATGATAGGTAAGTAGAATAATAGTTTAATTGAACTTATTTTTATTTTTTGTTGCTTTCCATATTTTGGTACGAATTGTGGTGCATTATAATGGCTACATGTAGTCATTTTCAAGCCATCCTTGTAATATAACATGTAATAGCTAGTGGAATGATATATTTTTTAGCACTCAAGCACAATTTAGATACTAAGTTCTTTTTCCAATATAAATATGCAAGAATTATATTATCTAGTTGGATTAATCATGAGAAATATTATATTCTATCTTGTTATTGAGCATCTTAATAGTGATTGATAACTTCTAATGAGTGGTGCGCCCATCCGAAATTAATTGTTGATCCTCACGTAATAATTCATCAAAGTTATGTCATTAATATTATGTGAATCCTCTATATCCTTTCTAAATTGCAAGCTAAGTGCATTAAATATCATCTCTTCATGCATCCATGTATTTATTTCGTGTGCTATTGTGAAACTTATTGAAGGCTGCATTAAGTGTCAAAATGTAACTCATACTTTCCATGTGAAGTCCAGAACCCATAATTTGGTATGAAGCCTCTATGATATAGATCAAGTGTAATATAATTATATGTAAGGTATACTGATTTTGTGCTTTGAGTAAGAGCATCTAAACTTTTAATTTGATAAAAATGAAGTCAATCCAAAATATTTGACTCCCTCGACAAATTCATCTATTAAACCTTTTTATTTAGGTAACATTTTACTTTACATCCATGAACTTCAAGTACAAATATCTATATATGCGCTAACACGTAACAAAGTTAGTCAAAATCTTAAATTGATATATTAGCTTTTGCTTAAAGAGATTTTACTTACATATAAATTATTTCCAATCACACATATTTTCTTAGAAACATATAATAAATTTACAAAAATAAAACAAAGAAATTAATATACAACTTTTTTCCCTAAAGCTACATGTTTTTTTTTTTGCTCTCACAAAAAACCTAAAGTAAATATAACAATAACAAAAATTTAAAATTTTCTAAAACTATAAATATTTTAATGTATATGTAAAAATTTCCAACAATAATGAAAAAATTTTAAATAAATCCTAACAAACGAAAACCTCAAGTTGATGGAAAATATTTAAAAATATGGATATTTACCTTTGGATCTTTGAATAATTGAAGGAAATCAGAGTAGAAATTGTGACACCTCAAGGATATAATGGAAGGGTTAAATCCCTAAACTTTAATTTTTACTCAACCACAGCTCATAATGAACCAGAGTTAGCTAGATATATCTAAATAAATATGAACATGCTAAAGCTCATTTCTCAATAGTCATATAAAATATAATCTATCTTACATAAAAAAAAAATAAATAAATTATAAAATACCTCAAAATCTAGACCTGTCGAACCTGCCTTTACATTGAAAAAATGTGAAATTATATGAAAAATGATAGGGAACTAAACTATAAAATATGAAAAATACCTCATAATGAACTAGAGTTCTACTTACATTCACATCTTTTTGTAGAAGTTTCAGATTATCACTTGTGTAGAGTTAATAGAATGTACTTGCTTTTAGAATCTTCCTTTAATTTTATTTTATTTATCAAAATATTCATTTTATAGCCAAAATGTGAAATCATATGCAAAATGATATGCATGTCTTGATGCTTGCTTATAGCTTCATTTTCACTTATGCCTCCCGCAATCTACCTTCAAGTGAAGGAGACCCTCCTACTCCCTTTATAACTCCACTTCCACTTAAGTCTCTCTTAAACCTCCCACATTTATACAAAAAAAAATAGGGCCATAATCAAAATAGAACATAATAAAATATTGGGCCCATAAAAGAAAGTTTATGGTGCACTTTATCAATCTCTCGCATCAGAACATCTGCCAAATAATCTTAAATGCTCATGCAAAACTTTTATAAAATAATCAGACGTAAAAGATGTAGGTATATTCACGAATGCAAGTATACCACCATACAGAGGATGATACACACGTATTATTCAAATTTTCTAACTTATTGAGGATTACCATTAATCTCAAGGTTACTAGTTCTTAACATAGGAAAATTCAAAAGTTAGCATAAACAAAACCAGCTGGTGAAAACTTCATTTCTTATAACCAAAAATATTCAAAATATAGTATTCTATAGGACTTATGATAGATAATAAAATCAAAATTAATTGAATATTTATTATAAATTAAGTTAATTATATAAGTCCTAGAATAATAAATATTGCAAAAATGGCGTAGAACGAATAAAGAGGATGGAAGAGGAAAATAGAGATAAAAATGACATTGATGGATGATTTTGATGAAATGGAGAAGAAAACCGTTGGGATATAAATTAGGGGGTTTTTGAATAAATTTTGGGTTGAAATTTTCACCATAGACACCCATTTTTTGGCACATTTCCACTAGAAATTTAGCTGGAAACCCATGCACTTTTTGTTCACCAGAAATTATACCCAAAAAAAAAATTTCCTATAGTATACGCTGACTTTAGGGAAAGCTACAGCTTTAGTTTAGAGGACTTAGTTCATGGCCCAAAGGTGTAACCCAGTGCTTAGAAATTGAAGTAATTACTTCTATTTGCTTAATTCTAATTTGATTAATGATTATGAGTCTTTGATAGTTAATGAATCCTTAGGTGGCTCAATAATGAACTGAAAAAGTGAATTTTATGGTTATCAAACTTTATTTCGGAGTGTCGTGATACTAGTATTGGTAGCACAGTAACATATTGCTGTATATTTAGGAGGAAAAAAAAGGAAACTGTTGTAGTGCCAATGCTAAAGTGGAAAGAATCTTGGAGAATTTGAAAGATTCTTTGGGAGTGCAGCATCACTAGGGAGTTAAGCGTCATGGTGCTAGTTTAAGTTAGTGATTTTTATATAGTAAAATATCTAAAACTATTTTGAAAAACTCATTTTCCCCGGCCATTGCTGGAGAAGAGAGGAGAAGGGGCGAGACAATAGGAAAGAGAAATGAAGAGAGAAATTTTGGAGGCTAAAGCTTAGGATTCGTCCATCGTGCATATTCAAGTTATTGTATAGCATGATGTGAACTTCTAAACTCTTATCTCTAATTTCCATTCCAGTGATTTTATTAAAATTTATGGATAAAATATATTTTTCTTATATTCTATAAAGTTTTTGCCACATATCTTTTAAAATGTTGTTGCATGCTTTACTATAAAATTTTTTACTATAAGAAATCAAATTTTTGCCAATTGGGTTTTCCTACGCAAATTTTTAAGTATATGATTTGATTGAGACCTTTTTTGGCAATTGCGATAGTTATATAAAGTCTTAAAATATTCATATAAATATCCCTCCGAAATGGGGAGTTGAACAAAAGAAGTTTAGTGGGTATAATGTTATACATGCAATGTGACTTTTACTAATAATTCATGCATTTTTTAGTACTACATTGAATTCATAAGTCAGTTACTATTTCACTTGTATTTATACTATTCATAGCATAGCATTAGAGATATTTTGATATGTGAAAAGTGCACTCTCTGATATGTAATAAGAGGACTATACATTCTGTTATGGCTTCATCTACCTATTGTGGATGTGGGAAAGATTCTAGCCCCACGTATTGAAAGCAGGTGTGGGGGGTTATATGGCACTATTTCATTTTGATTTTGGCCGCACTTACTATATGCAGGTGTGTAAGGTTAAAGGGAGCCATAAGTGAAAATAGAGTTATAAACATAAACATACATTAGGACATGTACATTTATAATCATTACATTAATTATAAATATTTTAATGAATAATATATAAGTAATAATCTGTTAATTTCCTAAATTTCTGTATGAACTCAAATGATATATAAAGTCAAGTGCAAGTGAATCTGTGATGACAAGTATTTGGTGAATTATTTAGAAATCACTATGAAATTGACTTTACAAGTAGTGATAACCTTAAGTATATATTGAAAACCCAGAAAATTTTTATTTTACTATTTTATAATTTTACTATTATTTTTTTCTTTACTATTTTTTTAATTATATTGAAATTTTCCTTTTAATTTAGATATTGATATTTTTGATGGGTCGGAGTAAGGAGTCTACTGAGCTAGTTGTGCTCATTCTTAGTGGAGTGGAAAGTTATATAAGCAAAATTTTTTGAATTTAAGTTTTAAAGTACCATTTTTGTAATCCAATATTTAATTATTTTGATGTATAGAACTTCTTATGCTTAATTGGTATATAAGTATATTTTGATGAAGAAAAAAAAGAGTCTTCATCTTGCTTATTTTTTTGATTTTTTAATAGCTCCAGTTGTTTCTATGACGGTTGAGTAGTAATGTTAGGGTTTATGTATTCCAACCTTGCATTAGATCCTAGACATCACAAAAGGGGAGATCCATATTGATGTCTAAAAACTGATTGCACCTCATAATTTTGTCAAAGTTATTATAATTTTTTTTCTAAGATTGATTTTATAATTTTGGACAACACAAATTTCAATGGCCAAAAATATGGGGGGTAAATGAAGCATCTCCAAATAAATTCACTTGATTGGCATAAATCTTGATGCATTGCATGTGTTGGAAACTTTTAGAATTTGAGATAATCCAAACTCCAATTGTATCATATTTACGGGTGAAATTAACATATTGATATGAAAAAACTAATGATACCAAAGGTGATTTGATCTATGTCCAAATGAGCTCAAATAAAGTATTCAAAGATATGTTAAAAATGTTAGGATATTAATTGAAGGAACGAAGTATCTCTAAATCTTGCATGCTTATGATCAAAACGAGCATCTTAATGACACAAATCAAATAAGCCAAAGATATCAAAAACTAACATGACACAACCTGTATAATGTGATAATAAGCGATGTAAGACCTTAATTTGAAAAGAATTTCTTATTTAACATGTTGTTTCCCATATTCTTAGATGTCAATGAAAATACTTCAATGTCAGGTTCTGACTTCTTCCCTTTCAAGTCAAATTGTTAGATCAATAAATAAATTTCAAATACAAAATAAATCATTTGGAACAAAATAAATCTACAAATATATTTAACCAATAACTAATGCAATCAATAATGTAACTCTAGTTATAATCAAATTATTACACTAACCACTGCTCTAATACCAAATTGTCACACACCAAGATCTAAAGTACAATAATTAAATATCATTTCCCTTTATTCATTTATTGTTCTTTTTACAATTCAATTAACAACCAATATTAATTTATAACCAAGTTATCACTAACCATAGCTAAATAATTTGCTCAAGGAAAATAAAAATAAATATGAATAATGGAACATAAAATTTTATTAATATAGTTAATATTTATATCTACTATAAGGTCCAAAGTTTCAAAATAATATGTACAATAGCTACTACATGCTACAAAAGACTACATAAAGTTAGAGAACTGAAAATAAAATGAAACTAGCATCACTATCTAGCCACATATTGTAGGCTCCTTACCTTTTCCTAAAATCACATAAAACCACATAATAAACATAAAAGCCTAGCAAATAACTACAAATTATCATTGAATTCAATGCATGACAAAAGAATCAATATGTCTTCTCTAGTTATAGTCCATATCAATTAATAATAAAATCAATATGATCAGTAAAGCCAAAAGAGATCTATCAAATCATAAGAAAAAAACTATCAATTAATGGACCATATTAGTATGTTATGCTATTTTGTATTAATATCAATGCTAATTATATCAGTATGACTTTAGTTCTATCTATCAATAATTCAAGTAGCTCCATCCATCAATCACTTGAATGTATTATAATGTAAATACAATCATGAATATAATTATGAAAAGTAAAGTAGGGAATCCAACTTTGATGTGATGTTTTCATCACTCCACCCCAACTGTTGTCTAATTGGTCATCAGTCTTTAATTTAACCCCAATGTAGACCAGTTAATCATTGGTCTTTATCTTACCATCATTATTCATTATCTAAAGTCAATTCACATGTGACTTTAAGTAACCAATGAAAAGTCTATACCCATTAGTGTAATCAATCAATCAATTATAAGATAAAACTTGAATCATACCATCAACCTTTTATTTTAAGAAAATTCCATCGACCCACTCTCTTGTGTAGAATATTGTTATTTTAGTAGACAACCAGTATTAATTATGGTGTTAATAGCTACTTTTATTACTTACATGCAAATGCCACATTTATCTAATATTCGATATTTTCTTATGAAATATAGTCAATGTTATGTATGAAATGCAATAATCCATGAAATGCAAGAAACCTACAAAATATGAATACAATGTATTTACATCAAAAAAAAAAAACCATAGCTTCCAATTTAACTAGTGAAATTTAATAATATTAAATTCCAATTTCTCAAGAGGATCATATTTATCATATACAAAATAATTTTATATAGAATTTTCATAAATTAAGAGAAAATATATTTTTTATTAATTTAGGAAAGATAAATCTTATTAAAATAAAAATAATTAAAAATAAGAGTAAGAGTATAGTCACTTACTTCAATAAAATAAAATCTATAATTTGAGCATTGGATGAAAATGCTCTGATTCTTCCTCTCTCTTCTCTCTCTCCTCTCCCATTCCCCTTCTTTTATTCTCATCTTTCCTTTCCTTCTTGGCCAAGCAAACCAGAGTGAAGGATGGGAGTAAGGTGATGGTGGAGTATATATATATAATAGTGCCTGGCGCCATTCACCTAAGTGACCTAGCGCTGTTGTGTTGTATGCTCGCCCTTAAATTTCTTAAGAAAATTTTTAACATATAAATGTCAATAATTATTTTATGAGTCATTATAAGTCAAAATCATAAATAATCTTCACCATAATATTTATAGTAATGTGCATTAATTACCCTATTTTTTAAAATTTTTTAGGCATTGTTGAAATTTCTTAAGAAATTGGCACCTATTAATACAAATAAGGTTTTTGGGACAATCAAATGTCTATTTTTCAAACCAATTTCACCAAATTTTTTAAAATAAAATGAGATAATTTATGAATATTTTTCTATAATTTTTGGAATCACTAAAATAATTTTGAGTTAAAATTGAATAAATTATATAATTATATAAATATTATATTATTATTTTAATATAAATATCATTAACCATTATAATTTTTCATTAAATTCATTTTTTTCTTTTGATTTCCATTAGCATAGAGGGTTTAGGTGAAATAGAGAAAAAGGAGAGGAGAGGGGGGGAGTTTGACTTTGGAGGTCTTAGAGTTATTTTCGCTCGTTAGCCAAGTTGGGAAACTTGTTCTTCTCGAGATAAGTCACATTATGCACATCTCAATTTTCAAAATACATAATTTTTAGTGAATTTTTTTATTAACATTTTATATCCGTTTGCAAAAAATGTAGATAACTTTGCATAGGTAAAACTTTCATTATGTAATTTTTTATATGCTATAGAGATTATAGTTATGCATATTTTGAATATTTTTTTTTGGAAATTTTACAAAGAGGGTTTTGAAATTTGTAAGGTTTTTATTGAACAAAAAATTATCTTGATGTTAAAAAATATTGATGTAGTACAATAAAAGTCTTAAAACATTATTTTACACAATCCTTGATAATTTGGTAATTTTTTAAAAATGTGCATTTTTTTCTTAGTAGGATTTTATGTTTTCCATAATTATACAACACTATGCAATTTTTATGCATGCTCAATTATAACAGCTTGGCATACCAAATAAACTAATTTAAATTTCCAAATATTCTTTTATAATTTTTTTTAATCTTTAAAAGTAGTTAAATGCAATTTAAATAAATTACTATACTAAAAGATATAATAAATGCATAATAGTTATTCTCTGATTTAAATAATAATATTAAACAAATAAATAAATTGGAATTCATATCACAAAGTGGTACATATCATATTTCACAAGTCGAGATAGAACTTCAAAGGATTTTGGCCCATTATGACTCCCTTTTATTTGTGCTTATAGAATCAGAACATATCATATATCTCTATCTTAGATAGAATTTTAAAGGATAATGGCCCTTATAGCTCACAACAATCCCTTTACACAAATAGAATCTCAATAATTCTGGTCCCTTATGGCTCCCAATAAATATAACTTAATCATATAGATGATTGTGTACTAGAAATTCAAGATAAGATTTGAGGTTATAGGTATTTTGCTATTTTGTTTTTGTATAGTCATAGCTAGTTAAATTTTTAATATTGTAGCTCTTTCCTATAACCATGTACTATAGTGTATATATTTATTTTAATAAAATAAACAAAATTGGTAGATTAGTTTATTTTTAGTATTTGAATATTTTAGTAACTCTGTAGTCTGTAATTTATTTCAATCAATATTAGAAGAAAATCTAAAATAATTTCAAAACTAGATCTTAAAATTTGCCTATCACAGCTCAACATGAAAGGACATATCCTAGTCGGGTTGTGTTCTGACAAGTTTTTATAGTATCAGAGTAATAGTTTTAGAATTAAATCATAAAATAGAGCTATAAAAATTGATTTATAAGTCTAGTGGGGGAAGTTTTAAGTCTTTTTAGGGGTTTATTATTTTTATTTCATGTGCATATGTGTTTAATTGCATATTATATGTTATCATGGATCCACCAGACCAAGATATGATAGAAGGATAGAGTGATAGTCAAGAAGCTCCTATATAAAAATCTACTCCAATAGTTAGTTCAAATATAATTTCATAATTTTCTACTTTGATAGCTTAGATGATGGTTGAGGCATAGGGCAGGGTTCCTATTATGAGATTTGAAGAGGTAGACAGACATCTACATATGTTTTTGACATTTAAGCCTCTGAGATTAGTGGGTATTGTTGAACCTAGAGCAGTAGAAGACTAGTTGAAGAGGCTATAAAAGACATTTGATGGTATGTGATGTCCTCTTGAGAGGAAGGTTTCATTAGTAGTCTTTCTATTAGATAGAGAGGCAGAGCTCTAGTGGATAGGCCATCAGGAGAAAAATTTTCAAGGGAGATTAAACTCTCTGAATACCAAGGAGGAGTTCTCTGATATCTTTCGAGCCTAGTTTATACGACCTTCTACACGATAATAAATGCATGAGACTTTTTGAGGTTGATTCAGAGGAGAAGAATAATTATGTAGTACGAAGAAGAGTTCACTACTTTGTCTAGATATGTCTGTAGTTAGTTAGCACACCCATAGAGAAGTGCTATATGTTCCTAAGAGGACTTTGGGATAGTCTTAGACAACCTCTTGTGTCATTTCATAATTTTGATTTCTCTAATCTTATGGAGAGAGGTCATTTGATAGAGAATGACCTGATGGCTACTTAGCAATGGTGGAATACTAGTAGGAAAAGGTTCAATAATGAGACTTCTGATAAGAACTTTTCTGGAAAGAAGAGCATATTTACTTCTAGAGATTCCATATAGAAAGTTAGCATCTACAGTAATCTTTGGTAGTGGAAGCATAATAAGTTATGGTTCTATTTGTAGGGTACCTATGTGCCAGAGTTGTGGTTGATGCCATTCTGGTCAGTGTTATAGGATAACTGGACAATGCATTTGATGTGGTCAAATAGGGCATCGAGTAGAAGAGTGCCCACAGGCAAGATTTGACCAACATTTTAAGTCCAGATCTAAGAGCTTTATTAGACTTACAGGGAGACCGAGGGTAGTTCCTCTCTATACATTTTTTGAGGGACCATCTGAGAAAGCTAGTGGTAAGAGTTTAGTGGCAAGGAGGATATATAGCATTGTTCAGAGAGATCCTTATAGTTTTGTTACTCCAGCTCTAATTCAACCATGTGTATACAATTTGATTCAACAGGAAGCTTGTGATGGTCCAGATATTGTGATATGTATGGTTTATATTTCTGAACATTTATATCATATTTTATTTAATTATGGAGTTAGTTATTCCTTTATTTTTGAGTAATTCTTTAATTTATTGTACTTAGCTTTAGCTGTATTGCCTGTTTCTTTTCTCTTAATTTATTGACTTAAGATAGTATGATAGCTAGTAGATTTTATTTTTGTGCTATTGAGATTTTTGATAAGAAGTGAAAATCTAGTTAATTTAATTACTCATTTCCTTTATATAAATTTATTTTGGATATGAATTAGTTGAGCCAATATATGGCTTATATTAATTACTTGAAGAAGTAAGTTACCTTATTTATGAGTAATGAGAGTTATGTATTTCAGGGAGTTAGAGGTTTTTTTATCCTATTTGATCTCTGCGTTGGAAGCATATAATTATGGAAGAAGGATTGTATGGTATTTCTAGCATTAGTTTGAGATATGATTAACACTTCAACCCTTAGGCCTGCAACTGGATACGTAGAAGCTTGTATTCTTTGTGATATCCTAGTTTTACGATATTTTTTAGATTTATTTCTTGATGAGTTAGTCAATTTAGCTTTAGATAGAGACTTAGAGTTCTATATTGATATATTTTCGGGTACAACTCTATAAGTAAAGCTCCATATAGGATGACAGCTAAGGAGCTTTAGGAGTTGAAGGTTCAGCTTCAAGAGTTAGTTGACAAGGATTTTTTCATCCTAGTGTGTCTCCCTCGGGAGTACCTATTTTATTTATGAAGGAAAAAGGATGGTATGATGCATATGTGTATTGACTACATAGTTGAAAAAAGTCAATATCAAGAAACAGTATCCACTACAATGGATTGATGATTTCTTTGATCAGCATGCTGGATCTTTTATATTCTCAAAGATTGATCTGCAATCTGATTACTATCAAGTCATGCTGACAGAGGCTGATATGATGAAGATAGCTTTTAGTACTAAGTACGGACACTATGAGTTTTTTGGTTTTGCTATTTTGAGTGACTAATACACTAACTGTCTTTATGAATCTGATGAACAAAGTATTTAGAGATTATCTTGATCAAATTATGATTATTTTCACTAAAAATACAAAGAGATCCTTACCTTTGAGTAACCTTATAAACCCTTCAAACTCCTCTTACAAGAAATCTCTCTCAAACACTCTCCCAAATACACTCTTTCACTTGCTCTTGAAAAATCACGAAGAACAACTCTTTTTATGTCAGTTTCTAAGGACCTTTTATATTAAAGATATAAAAAATCATCCAAAAAATTAAAATTTTCCATTTTAAGCGTGTACGATCATATAGTACGATCGTGCATGATTGTACAGTACAGTCGTATGTTCGTGCATACAAATTGTTCAAAAACTGTTGTGTACGAACCTTTTGTGAATATATACAAAATATTTTCGTACATGATATTCGTCCAATACGAATCGAGTTCATATTGTATGAATAGTTAGAAAAAATTTCAACTTCTTTGGGATGAAAAGGTACCTCACATTTTCATACTCTGGATGTCGTCTGTACGAATAGAATATCATATAGTACGATTAGTCAGAAAACTTTTGGATTCGTCGGGATGAAAAGGGGCCCGTCTAATTCATATTCTAGACGTTGTTTGTATGAACAAAGAATCGCACAGTATGATCAGTTCAAAAGGGATTCATTGGGACAAAAAGGTATCCATCCAATTTATACTCTGGACATCATCTGTATGAAGTAACATTCGTACAGTATAATCAGTACTTAGAAAAAAAATTTACCTGCAGTTTGTTTGACTGCTCTAAGGGGACAATAACTAAACAAATCATTTCGTATGAAATGACTTTGTACAATACGATCAATTTTTTAAAAAATAAATTTTAAACACTCCCCTAGTGTGTGTGCACAGTTACTCAATTACAATCACACTCACTCAGACTCAATAAAATAAAAAATATAGACTTCATTTACAATGAAACCTAATTTAATCTTATTTGAAGTCTTCAATAATTTGGAGTATCATTTTCCTAAAATGATAGTACATACAAATAATAAAATAATGCATCCAAAACATATTAGGATAAATTATTAATTAAAATAATAATATTTGGAATCATCAAAAACATACATATTGCAAGAATATCAACAATTGAAAAACAAAGTTACAATTATCTCAACATTTCTTTTCTAGGACACATGATGAGTGGTGATGATATCTCTATTGATCCTCAAAAAGTTCTGGCAGTCACTGATTGGCTGAGGCCTACTACTGTGTTTGAGATATGCTATTTCTTAGATATGACTGGATATTATAGGAAGTTTATGAAGGAGTTTTCTCATATATCTACACTTCTGATGAGACTGACTCAGAAGCCAGTAACTTTTATCTAGACACTAGAGTAGGAGGCTAGTTTTCAAAGATTGAATGATTGTTTAACTTATGCTCTCATTATGGCTCTTCCCTCTGGTATAGAAGGATTTTAAGTATTCACTATGCTTCACTGAGATGTTTGGGATGTGTTTTGATACAGTACAATAAAGTTATAACTTATTCTTCCAGATAGTTAAAACCATATGAAAGGAACTATCCAATACATAATCTAGAATTGACTGCTGTTGTATTTGCTCTGAAGATTTGGTGGCTTGTATGATGTCAAGTGTGAGATTTTTACTGATCATCTGAGTCTGAAGTGCATATTCACTCACAAAGATCTGAATCTGAGGCAAAGGAGGTAGCTTGAGTTGATCAACGACTATGATTTAACTTTTTAATATTAGCCTAATAAGGCTAATGTGATAACAGACGCTCTGAATAGGAAGTCTTCTGGATTATCATGTATGTAACTCACTTTTGATGAGTATTTGATACAAGATATTAAGATATTACAGTTTGAGGTGATTTCTTCTATTGATTGAGATTCTTGTATAGTGACTCGGTTGATCATTCAGCCTCCTTCAGAATAAAAGATTCATGCAGCTCAAAAATTAGAAGCAAAATATCCAAAGTTGATTGATTAGATCATATCTAATAAGAAATCTGAACTACATATTTTCTTTGTGTTATTTTTATAAGGATATACTTTAGGTTCCTATTTCTGGAGATGTGAGACAGAAGATTTTATATGAGGCTCATTATTCAGGCTATACTATTCATCTTGGAAGTAACAAGATATACAGAGATTTGAATGGTATGTTTTGGTGGTTTGGATTGAAGAAGGATATAACGGAGTTTGTATTGAAGTATGAGGCCAGTTAGCCAGTGAAGGCAAAGCAGCAAAGATCGTGAGGTCTTCTATAGTCATTACCTATTCTATAGTGGAAATGAAAAGAGGTATTACTAGATTTTGTTATAAGTTTTCTCAGATTGAGGCAAGGACATGATGTTATTTGGGTTGTTGTTGACCAATTAGCAAAATTGGCCCATTTCATTCCAATTCGACAGAAAAATATAGTGGATATGTTAGCACAAATCTATGTTAAAGATTTTATCAAATTACACGGTGTGCCAAATGTGATTTTATTTGATTGGGATGACAGGAGGTATTCAATAAGGACTGGGTAAGAATTTGCACTTTAGAACAGCTTTTTGTCTGCAGACAAACAATCAGTCCAAAGGACTATTCAAGTACTGGAGGATCTTTTGAAACTATGTGTTTTAGCTTTTAGAGTAGTTTGGGGGATCATATCCCTTTTATAGAGTTTGCATATAATAATAGTTATCTATCCAGCATACATATAGCTTCTTAGTAAGCTCTGTACTACATAAAATTAGGATTCCTTTAACTTTAATAGAGGTGGGAGATAGACAAGTGATAAGTTCAACATTTGTGGATGATACTATAAAAAAGATCCTTTTTATTAGAGAAAGGTTAAAATCTACACATGATAGGTAAGAGAAGTACTACAATTAGAAACAGGTTGGTTAAGTTTCAGATTAGCGACTTAGTTTATGTCAAAGTCAACCCTATGAAAGGTGTCAGTAGATTTGGGAAAATTAGTAAGCTCAGTCCTAGGCATATTGAACCTTTTGAGATCATTGAGTGAATTGGTAGTTCTGCTTACAGGTTATTGTTACATGATCATATGTTCGATATTCACAGTGTGTTTATGTATCTTCTTTGAGAAAGCGGATGTCTAATTCTGAGAAGATATTTTCTGCTAAGGATGTTGAGGTTCGTCTGAATCTATAATACAAAGAAAAACTTGAAAGGGTTTTGACAAATGATGTAAGAAAATTAAGAAGCAAATATATTCATATGGTCAAAGTACAATATAAGCATAGAACTGTAATAGTAGCTACTTGGGAAAAGGAATCTAACATGAGGTAGTTGTCCAGGCTTATTCTGACTCATTCTAGTCTGAAAATGTTGAGGCTAATATTTTTCTTAAGGTTAGTAGATCATGAAAGCCCAAATTTTTTATGAAATTTTTTAACCTAGAGAAGACAATAATTATTTTAGGAGTCATTATAAGTTCAAATTACAAATCGTCTTTGCCAGAATACTTATAGTATTGTGCTTTAATTACCCTATTTTTTATAACTTTTGGGCATTGTTGAAATTTCTTAAGAAATCAATATCTATCGGTACAAGTGGGGTTTTTGGGACCGTTAGGTGTCCATTTTGTAAACCGATTTCACCAAAAAAATTTAAATAAAATGAGTAAATTTATGGACTTTTTTTTGTAATTTTTGGAATCCCTAAAAATAATTTGGGTTAAAATTGAATAAATTATATAATTATATAAATATTATTTTATTATTTTAATATAAATATCTTTAACCATTATAAGTTTTCATTAAATTCTTTTTTTTTTCTTTTAATTTTCATTAGTAGAGAGGTCTTGGGTGAAATAAAGAAAAAGGAGTGGAGAGAGAGGGAAAATTTTCATTTTGGAGGTCTTAGAACCATTTTCGTCCATCGCCCAGCTGAGAAACTTATTCGGCTTGACATAAGTCACATTATGCTCATCTCAATTTTCAAAAATGCATAATTTTTATCAGTTTTTTTATTAAAATTTTGTATCCATTAGCGAAAAATACGGATAGCTTTGCACAGGTAAAACTTTCACAGTGTAACATTTTATATATTATAGAGATTACGATTACGTATATTTTGAATATTTTATAAAAATTTTATAAAAGGGGGTTAAAATTTGTGGGGTTTTTTTTGAATAAAAAATTATTTGGATGTTAAAAATTAGTGTAGTACAATAAAAATATTAAACCATGTTGGAATTTCTATTTACGACCGTTATACAATGCTGTGCAATTTTGATACAAGCTCAATTATTCTTTAATTACTATAATGTGATGATATATATGAATATGTGATTAAATTATATATGATAGGAGTTATAATGGGCCAGAATTTGTTGAGATTTTGTCTATATCAAAGGATTGCTAGGAGCAATAAGGTGCTAGAATCCTTTAAGATTCTATTTGAGATAGGGATATGTGATATATTATTGTGTTATAGGCACAAACAAAAATGGAGTCATAAGGAGCCAGAATCCTATGAAGTTCTGTCTATGTTTGAGAAATGTGATATGAACTGCTATGTGATGTGAGTTTCAATTTATTTATTTATTTAGCATTATTATTTAAATCAAGAAAAAATTGTTATGCATTTATTACATTTCTTAGTATAGTGATTTATTTAAACTTTATTTAACTACTTTAAAGATTCAGTAAAATATTTGATAAAGGAATATTTAGAAATTTAGATTGGTTTATATGGCCTGTTGAATTGTTATAGCTCACTGTGATTTTGCTTCTAATTTTTTAGGATCTGGGAAGGGAAAGGATATTGTGGACTTGCATTTTAGGATCAGATATGAGGTTATAGATAATTTGCTATTTTGATTTTTGTACAATCATAGCTAGTTAAATTTTTAGTTCTATGGCTCTTATCTTTAACCATGTACTATAATGTAGATATTTATTTTGATGAAATAAAAAAAACTGGTGGATAAGTTTATTTTTAGTATTTGAATTTTTAGTAGCTCTGTAATATGTAGTTCATTTCAATCAATATTGACATAAAATTAAAAATAATTCCAAAACAAGATCTTGAGATTTGTTTGTCACAACTCAACACGATAGAACCTGTCATAGTCGAGTTGGGTTGTGACAAGTTGCCTTCATAATTACAATAGAACAGAGAGCATCCATGTCATAGCAGCATTTTCTAGTGTTGTTGCTCCTCCATAACTAGCGTTGTTGAGCTTTCTAGACCAACTTCGCAAAGCTACATACATTTCTCATATTTTCAAATAAGTTTATTTTTAAACTTTTGAGTTTATTACAATATTCACCTCCAATAGAGAGCACAACATCGTAGCACCATCATACAACACTGCAGCGCCCTTAGAACTGATTTCTACTTGTTAAATTCCCTGAATTTCTTTTTAGTTAAACACAAAAATTATTTATGACTAACATAAACAATGAAAATAATTTCTAAGACTCACAGAAAATCAGGAAATACAAATTAAAAAAAAAATAGTCTTACTAGGTTTAATTTAGGTCATTATTTATGAATGTATTTTTTAGTTATCATCATCCAATCGACATCATCATCCTTCTACCATATCTCTAGTACACTCCACTTTCAAAGAAAGTCGAGCTCATATTCATACTTTAAAATCTTGTATTTTCTAATTAAGAAGAAATAATAACTCTTTTAACTTATTTATATAGTGGATCATCTAATTTAGGCCAGCCTTCCCTCTTCAAGTTCACCACAAAAAAAAAAATAAAAAATAAATAAAAATAAAAAAAACTATAGTGCAAGAACTTCACACAAAGATAAGACAGAAAACTCTCACTTTAGTTTCATATATTTTCTACCTTGCAATAATAAGAAAAATAAAAAATAAAAAGTGTTAAGTAAATATTAAAGTAACATACAAAAAAAAAGTCATTTAACATATTTCAACATACAGTGAAGAGATGGTTTAACTTAAATTATTTAGGTAATATAATTTTTAAGTTAAAATGTAGTATGCAAGGCACATATTTTGGACACGTGTCAATCATTATTTTATTTATTTTAATTGGACATGTATGAGGTTTCCCTCATTTCCAATTTAGCCATTTCAGATTTGCTCGAGTTGTTTCAAGTTATAACAGCCAACAATGAAAAAAATGGATCAGATGTTTCTCATACAAAGTAGATCAAAAGTGCAGAATATCTACTGACAAAAACAAGATATTTTGCTATAATTGCAACATAATCAATTTTTAACTTAAGAAAATCTATTCACAATCCTTGCAACAAGTCAAATAGATCTGCTCTGTCACACTCTTTGAAGGAAGCTTGCTTCTTCGCTTGTTTGTCAGAGCTGTTTATGTTCTTTAAATCCAAAAAATAAACGTTATAATACAATTTCCATATGACACCTTGTTAACATCAGAGATGATGTCAAAGGATTGCTCCACTAAACTCTCTGATCCACATGAAATGAAGAATTTACAGAACCATGAAGCATACTGAGCAACAAGAGAAGATGACAGAGACCCAAAGGTATGGATAGCAGGATTTACAGTGCATATAATCTTCAGGCTTTCACCTCTTAAATAATGAAAAAAATAGCACAATCTTATCATCCTCCTAGAACAAGTTGTTCTGCCTGCTAAGCCTCACAGGCAAGCCAAAGTTTTGGTATATCCTGATATTACCTCCCAGGTCTGCAGTAACAACAACTAAACCCCAAGCATTTGAACTCTCCAAACTGTTTGTAACCACCTTCCTGCTTCCACCAACCCATCCCCAAGATGCAAATGACGACGAAGAATTAATGGAAGACCGTAGTGAGCGCAAAGAAGATGAGTTGCTCAGGCCAGATGCTGATGGTTGCACTTTGTCGGGGCTTGTAGGGAGTATTTGTTCCAGCAAGCCCTTCTTTGGGAAGGAGTCATGTAGGCTGTGGCTTGATTTCTGTGATCTGTTTGATGGCCCCAAGTTTCCTGAGGATGGCAATGGCAAAGTTGGCTTCTCATGGTTGCTTCCATTGTTCGGCCATGGGATTGCAACTGAGACATCCTTGCAGTAGAAGTACTCGTGGGATCGAGTGGTAACCCAACCCTTACTTTTCCCTCCACCACCGGCCCTATGTGCTGTGCCACGCTTCCATATGTACACATTGGAGTCCTCGCTCGCACAGATGATGTATTTTCCGTCTGAAGAGAAGGATGCTGATATCTGACTGCTTGTATTCCGAAAACCTGTAGGTGATAACTTCATCAGAGATTTTGTATAAATAGTTTCGAATGTTTCTTCAAACTACAAAACATCTTTAGAATTTCTTGTTTGGTGAGTAGTATAGAGGCATTGAAAGTAATAATAAAGCTTTTAGTTTCTGCAATGTTATACACAATGATTTGACGGTTATCTATCATCCAGTTTCTCAAATACAGTTGGTGGAACAGCTATTTGCAATACTTGTGAAAAAACTCGACCGAATTATTCAGCTCTTCTTCTTTCTTCTCGTTTGTTTGGTTTATAACATATTTGTATCAGATCCACGGCCAATTCCAGCAAACACCTCGCCAACGAAATCATTCATGACAAGAATTCATTGCATGAAGAAACTTCCACTCAATGAGAATGAAACATTTTCTTCCTTCAGACTATGAGCAAATGCTCTATTTGCATACCAAAGATGCATTCAAGGATATTGAATGATAAGTGCCTATATCAAAGAGTTCTATTGCCTCAATACTATGAATAATTTAAATGAAGTAGATCAACAATTAGTTATGAGATATATAAGGAGATAGAGAGAATCAATACAAGACAAATTAGAGATGAATTTGATTTGATCACTTTCACAAGCTGTCAAATTCATGTATAACCTCAACTTGCATCAATCAAGGATGCCACCATCCAACCAGAACCAGAACCAGAACCTGAACCACTTGCCACCATCCAACCTGAACCAGAACCTGAACCACTTGCCACCATCCAACCAGAACCTGAATCACTTGCCACCATCCAACAGCCACTACCTGACCCCGAACCACTTACAAAGCCACTCCAACCCATAAGGGAACGCTACCTTGCATGAGATCCTACTGTCGGGCCCTTGGGAGAAGATCATGGTAAATTCACTTATCTGGTTCATTATACACGACCTAAATCCTCCTTAATTCCCATAAACAGCATCAAACCAACCGGTTGGGATGATAAGGAACTACCTCCTCCAAAAGAACCACCATCAACTCCATCAGAACCATCCAAGGCTTGTTATACTATTAACGAGCAATTAGCTGACCTGGATTACCCCAAACTAAGAAAGATGGCTTCCAAAGCAGAAAACCTCTACGCCTCTGTATCTTCCAATTATCTGCCATCCAATGAACCCGTCATGGGACCAGTAAATTACCCGCCAGCTACCAATACCTCCACACAAAATGACCCTTCACTACCATATCCCTTTCAGTATTATAAACCCAAAACCTCTCACTTCCGAAAATCATTTCACCAAAATATGTGGAACTTGCCTTCCGCCCATAATAACCAAGGAGTTCGACTCATTCTCCCAGATGATTTCTCCTTATATGATGATGTTATTTCAAGATGGGAATCTATTGCCCTGAATCTCCTTAATGACAAGCAGTTCGCCGATAATAAGGCGAAAGTACTATTTATTGAAAACCTGCTTGGAGAAGTTGAAAAGAAAATCTGGATCCAATGGCGCATGGCCTATGAAACTGAGTACGAGGCATTAGTCAACATCGCTGATGACCCTCAGAATGTACTATCCCAGATAAGAATAATTATTACACTTGAAGATCCTTATCAAGGCTCGACTGAAGAGCAGAATAGAGCCTACCTCGACCTTGAAAGATTATCATGTGACCAGATTAAAAATATGTTCGAGTACATGAACGATTACAAGGTTCTAGCAGTCAAATCAGGACGTATGTATATTAGCTCGGAACTATCAGAAAAATTCTTCAAAAAGATGCCCCCCATCCTCGGAGAGGAAGTAGAAAAGGCATTTAAACAGAGGCATCCTGGAAACACTATAGGGGTACTCCCTCGAATCAAATTCACCTATCAGTATTTAGCAGACCTTTGCAAAAAGGCTGCCATTCAACGGGGAATTAAAGACCTCTATATGCTGAAAAATACCTATCCCTGGGTATTACAATAACCAAAAGAGGTTTGGGCTAAGAAAATCTAGGAATTACAAAGGTAAGCCACACGACACCCATGTTCGTGTCATTAAAAACAAAAATAAACCAAGAAGTACAAAATGCCGATGCTATATATGTGGGGAAGAAGGCTATTTTGCTCGAGAATGCAAGAGCAAAAGGGGAAATATGGCACGAGCTGCTGTAATCAACAACCTAGAACTGTCAGATGATTACGACGTTCTATCGGTCGATCTCGACGAAGACCCATCAGATGCTATCTGTAGCATCTCAAAGGGAGAAGGAATAAACAGCCTAATGCACATACGACATGCGTTAGAAGACATTCCTGATGAAGTGGTAATGATGCTAAATGAAGATCTTGGTTGGCGATACAAAGTTACACTCACAACATAACAAGAATAATACAAGCATCAATGGGAGCATAATAGACCCATCTCAGGGCCATACTCAAGGTGCACTTACTGCTCAATCATCACAAATATCCAAATGCGTATACACTGTAACAATTGTAAAATCACCGCTTGCCCTCTATGTGCAACATTTTACCTGTCAATAACTATCCAAAAGGAGCTCATTCTTCAACCATATCAGAGCAAGGAGAGCCTAATCCAAGAGCTAATCAAATATTCAGATCATCTTGTTGAAGAAAATAAGAGGCTAAAAGAACAGATCAAGAATATGATGGAGACACACCTTGAAGCTGAAAGAAGAGAATTGCTGCTACACGACAAAGGCAAACAAACTACCGAAGGCAGCGACGAAGAAGAAGAAGCACAAGAAACTCGCATCATGATTGAATACATCAAAGAAAGTGTAGAAATGCCTACCAGGAAGGTTTTAAATCGCCTCTTCAATATTGTCATTTTCTTTGAAATACCAGACGTACCAGCATTCAGCCTCCGAGCAATAGTTGATACCGGTGCAACATCCTGCTGTGTCAACACAAAGGATGTACCTGAGGCAGCGCGCGAAGAACTCAGCTATCAGGTATCGTTCAATGGAGTAAACTCAATATCCCAATCACAAATAAAAGTCAAAAATGGCACCATGATTATAGGTGATAATAAATTCCGAATTCCCCTTATTTATTATTTTGATATGAATACTCGAGATGGAATTCAAATGCTCTTGTGATGCAACTTTTTACGAAGTTTACAAGGAGGGGTACGAATATAAGGAAATATGGTAACCTTCCACAAAGAAATCACCCCCATATATACAACACCAGATCTTGAGATTGCATCCAAACAAATCGAGGAGTTAGAGATCAATTATGAAGCCTATCTGGAGCTACAACCAGAATGGATCTGTACAAATCGGCAGATGGAAGGGAGCCATTCCTCAAAAAAATTAAGGGTGAAGGCGGCCATGGATGGATCTTCGAGAAATAGGAGGTTATGGAGGATTCAGGGGACATGGGGTAGACCCACGGGTGAGGAAGCTGAAGATGCCCGTCTTTGAGGGTGAAGGCGGCCATGGATGGATCTACAAGGTGGAGCAATACTTTGCTGTCAACGGGTTCACAGAGGATGAGAAGTTGACAACAGCGGGTTTGTGTCTTGAAGGAAAAGCCTTGGCATGGTATCAGTAACGTGACAAGAGGGAGCACATCCGGAGCTGGAGAGAATTCAAAGATTGCTTATTAGAGCGTTTCCGAGCCGATGGGGGAGGAGACTTTCTATGAGCAATTCTTTTCCTTGACTCAGGAGGGGGCTGTGACAGATTATCGGGACATGTTTGAGTACTTGGCTAGCAGATTGGATCACATTTCAGAGTCAGCTCTAGAAGGGAACTTCATAAAAGGGCTGAAACCTGAGATACGAACAACAGTCAGGGTGCTGGAGCCGAGGAACCTAGGGAAGGCTATGGAGCTGTCACAGTTGGTGGAAGATCAGAAGAAATCAGAAAGAGGAGCTCGAGGAAACTATTCAGCGGGATCATACAAGATGACTACCACCTTCTTACCATCAAAAGGGACAGCACCAAGGAGTCTGAAGGAAGCGCCAAAGGAGAAAACGGATGGGGGAAATGGCGGACAATTCAAAAAGCTGACAGAGAAGGAGATGCAGGGCAAAAGGGCAAAGGGGTTGTGCTTCAGATGTGATGAAAAGTACATGCCGGGGCATAGGTGCAAGGACCGAATTCTTCAGGTTCTCCTTGTTTGTGAAGACGATGAAGACGAGGAGGGAGGTGGGAGCAGATCTGAGGAGGAGGAGAAGCTGCACCTGTATATGGCAAAAGTCTCTCTGAACTCTGTAACTCTGTAGTCGGATTCACTCCGAGTCACACTATGAAAGTGAAATAAGAGATAGTTAACCGTGAGGTGGTGGTGTTGATTGCTAGTGGGGCAACCCACAATTTCATTTCTAACCAGATCGTTGAGCTGTTGGGGATGGAGTTGGTGGACACAAGAGGTTATGGGGTGATGATGGGCACCGGAAAGATGGAAATGGGTAGAGGAATTTGTAGAAGGGTGGTGCTGAAGATTCAGGAGATCCAGGTGAGGGAGGACTTCCTTCCCTTGGAATTGGGGAGCACTGACGTCATCCTGGGGATGAAGTGGCTACAGACATTGGGGGAGACCAAAATCAATTGGGGGACAGTAGGGATGGAGTTGGTAGTGGGAGGAAGGAGGAGGATGATTCAGGGTGATGACAGGCTGACCAAGGCAGGGGTTTCTCTCAAATCCCTAATCAGAACCATTAAAGAGGGAGGAGGCTACTTAGTGGAGTTGCACCGCCTGGAAGGGATCAGATTAGAGGAAGAAGGCAATGTTCCCACTACAGTTCAGCCGCTCATACACCAGTTCAGTGAGGTCTTTCAACCTCCCCAAGGATTACTTCCACAGAGGGAGTTGGAGCATGCCATTACGTTGAAAAAAGGGGAGACACCGATCAGCATCCACCCTTACCATTACCCACAAATTCAGAAAGATGAGATTGAGAAGTTGATCCGGGAAATGCTGAAGGCAGGGATCATCAGACTCAGCAACAACCCTTTTTCTAGTCTAGTTCTCCTGGTCAAAAAGAAGGATGTGAGTTGGAGATTTTGTGTGGATTACAAATCTTTGAATAAAAGCACTATAACAGACAAGTTCCCAATTCCGGTGATTGATGAGCTGTTAGACGAGCTACATGGAGCAGTGGTGTGTTTTATAAGCTGGACTTAAAATCTGGATATCACCAGATCAGAATGAGGGAGGCAAATGTTCCAAAGACAGCGTTCAGGACACATGAAGGGCATTATGAATTTTTGGTAATGCCCTTTGGATTGACTAACGCTCCTGCTACGTTTCAGTCCTTGATGAATAGGGTGTTCAAGCCGTACCTTAGGAAGTTTGTCCTAGTTTTCTTTGATGACATTCTGGTATACAACAAGACTAGGGAGGAGCACTTAGAACAATTGAGGATGATCTTAGAAGTACTGCAGGAGAATCAACTGAGAGCCAACCTGAAGAAATGCAGTTTTGCTCAATCCAGTGTGGAATATTTAGGACATGTGGTATCCCAAGGAGTGGCAGCGGACCAAACCAAAATTGAAGCAAGGCAGAAATGGCCACTACCTAGGAACATCAGAGAGTTGAGGGGCTTCCTAGGATTAACTGGCTATTACATGAAGTTTGTGAAGGGGTATGGCACCATTGCATGGCCCTTGACTAAGCAGCTGAAGAAAGATAACTTCTCTTGGGGAGATGCAACGACCCAGGCCTTCGAGAGGTTGAAGAAAGCCATGACCACTGTTCTTGTTCTAGCCCTTCCAGATTTCAGCCAAGCCTTTGTTGTAGAGACCGATGTGTCAGGATATGGGTTGGGAGCAGTGTTGATGCAAAACCACAGGCCTGTAGCATACTTCAATCATGTGCTATCAACTAGGGCAAGACTGAAGTCAGTGTACGAGGAGTTGATGGTGATTATCTTGGTCATTTAGAAGTGGCGCCCCTATCTTTTGGGTCAACACTTCATTGTCCGGACTGATCAGAGGAGTTTAAAGTATCTTTTGGAGTAAAGGATGGTGATCGAGGAGCATCACCGGTGGCTATCCAAACTTTTGGGATACGATTTCGTGATCCAGTACAAGCCTAGTTTGAAAAATAAAGCAGTGGACGCCCTATCCAGATATTTGGGGGAGCTTCAGGAGTTAGCTTTGTCTGTACCATTGATGGTCGACTAGGGGGCCATCAAGGAAGAGAGCAGGTTAGATGAATAATTGGGAAAGATCAGGGAGGATCTGAGGAAGGACAAGAGTAGCCATCCGGGTTACTGCATTGAGGGGGAGAGACTATTGTATCACGGGAGGTTTGTGATGCCACGAACTTCCATAAATATTCCCCACTTGTTGCAGGAGTTCCATGGCAGCGCAGTTGGAGGCCATTCAGGAGTGCAGAAGACATACAGGATATTAGCAACTGAACTCTACTGGAAGGTGATGCATAAGGATGTGGAGGAGATGGTGGCAAGGTGTGAGGTGTGTCAGAGAAATAAATACATGACAATGGCACCAGGGGGTTACTCCAACCACTGGCACTTCCAAACAGAGTATGGGAGGAAGTGTCCATGGATTTCATCGATGGCCTACCCCGCTCAGAGGGATTCACAGTCATCTTGGTAGTGGTGGACCGACTCAGTAAGTATGCACATTTCATCCTCCTACGACATCCGTACACCGCGGTATCAGTGGCAGCAGCTTTTATCAGGGAAGTTGTTATATTACATGGGATGCCTGAATCAATTATGTATGATAGAGACAAAGTGTTGTTCCTTAGTCAGTTTTGGAGGGAATTATTCTGAATGCAGGGCATTGTCCTCAAGAGAAGTACTGCCTACCATCCTCAGACAGATGGACACACATAGGTGATAAACTGGAGTTTGGAAACATATTTGAGGTGTTTTGCTTCAGAAACATCATGGAAGTGGGCTCAATGGTTACCATGGGCGGAGTACTGGTACAACACCTTGTACCATTCTGCTTCTCAGATGACCCCATTCAAAGTGTTGTATGGGAGGGACCCCCCACACCTAATACACTATGAGAGAGGAAGTACACCTATCTCTTCAGTTGAACAATACCTAGAGGAAAGAGACCTCGTGTTGGAGGAGTTGAATAAACATCTAGGAAGAGTGCAACAAATCATGAAGAAGCGAGCAGATACACACATGAGAGACATACAATATGAAGTAGGGGAGAAGGAGTACTTGAAGCTAAGGCCCTACAGGCAAAAATCAGTGGCTAACAGGAGAAACAAGAAATTGGCCCCGAGGTACTTTGGTCCCTATGAGATCTTGGGGAAGATTGAAGCAGTGGCGTATTGTCTGAAGTTACCCTCCTCCGCTGCCATACATCCGGTGTTTCATGTGTCACAGTTGATGAGAGCACTTGGAGAGCATGCAACTAGTGTTGAATTACAAGCATCATTGACAGAGGATTTGGAGGTGGTCATAAAACCAGTGGAGCTAGAAGGGGTAAGATTGGATAAAAAGGGAAACAAAGAGGTGTTGATCAAATGGAAGGATCTCCCCGACTACGAGGACACTTGGGAGCCCTATGAGATGGTGAAGCAGCAATTCCCATACTTTCACCTTGAGGACAAGGTGAATCTTTGGGAGGGGAGTAATGTTATGCTTGTACCAGTCCCTGCTGGACCGGTCCGGTTCTACACCCGGTGGGCCAAGACCGGGCGGAACCAAGCAGAGGGGGCGGTAGTTTGGGCGGGCCCAAGCATGCGTTAAACACTTCGTTTGGAGGGAAAATTTGAATTAGAAGGGTGTTTAGGGAATTTGTATCTTTCCTTTAGTTTTAATTAGGGAGTAATGAGGGAATTAAGTTTCATCTTGAATTTGAATGTATTTTTGAGATCTAGGGTTTTTTGCTTTGAGCTCTTGGCATTGCCAGAGATTGGATAGTTGTTCTTCCTCTCGGATTGAAGAAAAAATTGTATCTTTGCTGTTTTATTCATCGTCTAGTGGAATACAAGCTTTTCTTTGAGTTTTCTCTCCGATTTCCCTGGATTGGTGCTGTTTTTCTGCTGTAAACAGCAGATTTCTGCTGTTTTTCTGTTCTGGACAGCAATATTATCGCTGTTAATCTCCGATTTGGGTTAGGGTTGCTTGCGAACTCAAGTATTTCCTATCATCATCTTACAAAGTTGTTTGAAAATTTTAAGATAACAAAATTTATACATTAATGTGGTAATGTGTGAGTTTGTGGTCACTATTGTACACTTCTTGGACTTTATTATTAGCTCTCTAAGTATCTAAACTGACCCCAGCAACATCTCGATAATTTGGTCATGACTGATCGAAACCTCAATCACAAAAATTCAAAGTTTCCATGGCTTAGCGAATTACAACAATAACAACAAGCTTTCATCCTGCTACATGGGGTCGGCAACATGAATCATTTTTCTCTATTGTGTCCTGTTAAGAGTTAAATTCTCATTTAAATCTAACAAAAAGGTCATTTCTAATATTTTCTAACCAAGACTTTTTAGATCTACCTCTTTCTTAACATAAGCCAAATTTAATACATCTAGTCTCCAAACCAGTCATCAAAAGGCCGCCATTTTATGTTATAAAAGAATTCATAAAAGGATTTAGCAATCTTAACAGTCCCAATTAATGATTATTTGAAACAAAAAACCATTGTTTAGGGATCCCAACAACAAACCATCTTTGAGAATATCAAACTGACTCTATGCAAACTGTTCCAAGTTGAGTTTGAAACATATGTAGCAAACATTGGTGCAGCACTATTGTAAGACACGTAAAATTTTTCAAGAGAAGTTTAGTTTTGCAAAACATAAGTGATCAACTTACGAACATGAGCTATAAGCCATAGTCAGAGCCCCCAAGCACTATGAGCATTACTTGATTCACCAAGTGTCTATTTATATAGTGATCACAAATCACTACAACTCTTGCAACCTAACAAAAAATTGATCCGTATGAATGTGAGATCTGTTATGTTCCTACAAAAATTCAATTTCGTGCTTAATCATAAGGCAGGAAAATGTAACAGAGTAGCATGCTCTTAGTCAAAGAACAAGTCTACTGGTTGTTATCCAAAGTATGATCACTGGGATAGAAACTATTAAGGAGCAGCATGCCTCTGATGATGACTTTGCAGATCCATAGAGACATTGCCGCTCCAATTCATTGATCTCCGACTACAAGAAGAGATTGGGATATTTGTTTAAGGGAAATCAGTTGTATATTTTCAAATACATCACTCCAAGATCAATTAATTTAAGATATGCATGTTAGAGGTTTAGGCGCTGATACAAGCTCAATTCTTTTGGCTGAAGTTGCACCACAATGTTCGCCATTATGTAGAAATATCACACATAACATACTTATAATCGCAAAACACAAGTTTGTACATGTTTTTACATATTATGCAGACTATATAGGAGAATTTGAATCTTGATTCTGTCCTTGGATAGCCAAAAGATCAAGAGAAGATTCAATTCAATTATGGTGGTTGTTAATTATTTCTAAAAAATGTCTCATTCTATTGCTTGCATAAAGACTTTTGATGCCATTAACATTGCCTGAATATTTATTAGAGATATTGTCCGATTACATTGGATTTCAAGAAGCCTCACATCAGATTGTGACGTTAAATTTATAAGTTGTTATCATAGGTCCAAGAAGCCTCATACAAGATGGCGATATGGTTACAATTTATCTTCGTAGAGAGCAATTTCCAATCTGCACTTCAAGTTAAGCCATGCAAATTGGACCCTTCTCCAATAGCGCAAAAGTTCAATGATAATGCATATACTTTATTAATGCCACCAATTTAAGCAACTCTCAACATTCAATATTTTTTATAGTTATGAGTAGCACCCTACTGATGGCGTTTTGATCAATAAACAAAAATCGAGTTCTTCTAAAGTTGACGAAAATCTTGGGTAATTACACCCTGTTCAAAGGATAGAACTATCTTTGTCCTCCATTTTCAATAGTTATTTCCCTTATATCAGCTTAAATAATTGTTAATACTAAAGAAGAATCAGTAGTTTACTTTGGCTGCTAAGTTGTTTGTTACTTTACTGTTTTGTTAAAAGACAGTTAAATGGGCAATGTTATATTGGCGGAGCAGCTTTTTTGCATTACTTTTGAAAAATCTCAACCAAATTATTTGGTTCTCCTTCTTCTCCCTTTCTCATTTGTTTGGTTTACACCATAAGCATTATTCCTACAAACTTGACTTGCTTCTTCCAGATGAGAGTTAATCTAGAGAAACATCAGAACTACAATGGTTATTTAAAAGCATCAGATAGAACATTTCTAATCTGAGTCTGTTTGAGCAATAAAAATTATAACGTTTAAGGATTCAATCATATCAATATCATCACGTGTTGAATAGTTATTGTAGAAATTCACAGTATTTCTTATTATATTATATCTTCATTATAAAAGATATTATACTTAACATATTTTGTTTTAATTACCTTTTTTTCTTGCCTCTATGTTTGCACAAAATATATCAATATATTTCTAAATTCAACTAAAAGTCATTACAATTCTTGCTTTCTTGTAACATCTACACGCTCTTATAATATGAATGATATATCAAAGGCTCAATGACTTATTTTAAATGGACAAGAACAGCACATAAAGTTATAGTATAAAAGGTAGACTATACCAAAAAAAAAAAATTGCAAAATGTTGTACAGATAATCATGGTAGAATCAAACCTCTGAATTTGTGAATAACATCAACACCATCGAAGACTCGAATCTGTGAACCAACAGATGTCACCATGACTTGGGATGGATCATCCGGCGCATACTGTTTGAATAAGTTAATTAGACATCTACCAACCCAAAAGCAAATATAGTGTTTTTGCACATTTAGAAAATTAATATCTGGATGTTATTATAATGAACCAATAAAGTCACCATATTATGAAAGTAAATAAGAAAGAAGAATTATGAATATCAAAATATGTATCCTGTAAATTATAATATAAAGAAAGCAAATAAGAAAATTACCTGGAGCCCGGTTATTTTCTTTGCATGCGACTTCTTTTTCTTGTTACTGATATCTACTTGACTTTCTTGAGAAAGTTTATAATCTGTCACACATTTTCAAAAGAAAAAAAATATAGTGAATTCAGTTAGCCACAATGATTTTCAGAAACTTATGCTTTCTAGCAGATATGCAATCCCACATTTGCACTAATTTTTCATTTTCTTAAGAAAGTCAAGCACAACAGGCAATTTTATATATGCCTTGCTGAAATTTTCAAACATATAAATCCAAAAATCATATTCTCCAGGTTCCTCTACTACTAGATTGATCACCTATAGAACCATGATAACCATTCTCTTTGTATGCAAATTCTTGTTGCCAAACATTCAGCATCAAATTGAGTGCTATTTTATTATTCATTGCATGTAATCAAATAGCCATATTTAACGTCAAAAATCAATTATGTGAAATCATAATATCTTAAATTCATCTTCCATTTTCTTCTATCTTTCATAGTGAATCGAACTTATGGAAGACGGACGGTCCATCACCATAGTCAATGTTTTCTTATCTTGAATTTTTTTGCTAATTTTGAAAAGTGTTCAAATTTATACACAGTATTTTTACTCGGGGTTCGAGATTCTAGGGTTACATTTAAATTCTTTTTTTTAACCACCTCTTCAATAGTTTGCAAGAAAATAAGTGTTGTGACTTAATGAATCCTACTTTTTTTTTTTTTTTTTT
>NW_021319199.1:587289-601063 GCF_001605985.2 Dendrobium catenatum | reverse complement strand
AAATTTTTGATTGCATCAATTGTACACTTCTTGGACTTCATTATTAGCTCTCAAAGTATCCAAACTAACCCCAGCAAGATCTCGATAACTTAGACATGATTGATCGGAACCTCAATCACAAAAAATTCAAAGTTTTCATGGCTTAGCAAATTACAACAATAACAACAACAAGCTTTTATCCTACTACATGGGGTCGGCCACATGAATCTTTTTTCTCTATTGTGTCATGTTAAAAGCTAAATTCTCATTTAAATCTAATAAAGAAATATCATTTCTAATATTTTCTAACCAAGTCTTTTTAGATCTACCTCTTTCTTAACATAAGCCAAATTTAATACATCTAGTTTCCTAACCTGCTCATCGGAAGGCCGTCATTTTATGCTATAAAAGAATTCATACAAGGATTTATCAATCTTAACGGTCCCAATTAATGATTATTTGAAACAAAAAACCATTGTTTAGGGATCCCAACAACAAACCATCTTTGAGAATATCAAACTGACTCTATGCAAGGCTCTGATTTTGAGAATACTAGATTTCAAGAAACTGTTCCAAGTTGAGTTTGAAACATATGTAGCAAGCACTGGTGCAGCACTATTGTAAGACACGTCAAATTTTTTCATGATAAGTTCAGTATTGTAAAACATAAGTGATCAACTTACGAACATGAGCAATATGCCATAGTCAGAGCCCCCAAGCACTAGGAGCATTACTTGATTCACCAAGTGTCTATTTATATAGTGATCACAAATCACTAAAACTCTTGCAACCTAACAAAAAATTGAGCCGTATGCATGTGAGATGTGTTATGTTCCTACAAAAATTCAATTTCGTGCTTAATCATAAGGCAGGAAAATGTAACAGAGTAGCATGCTCTTAGTCAAAAAACAAGTCTACTGGTTGTTATCCAAAGTATGATCACTAGGATAAAAACTATTAACGAGCATCATGCCTCTGATGATGACTTTGCAGATCCATAGAAACACTGCCGCTCCAATTCATTGATCTCTGACTACAAGCAGAGATTGGGATATTTGTTTAAGGGCAACCAGTTGTATATTTTCAAATACATCACTCCAAGATCAATTAATTTAAGATATGCATTTTGGAGGTTTATGCACTCATACAAACTCAATTCTTTTGGCTGAAGTTGCACCGCAATGTTAACCATTATGTAGAAATATTATACCTACCAAACTTATAATCGCAAAACACAACTTTGTACATGTTTTTTACCTATTATGCAGACTATATAGGAGAATTTGAATCTTGATTCTGTCCTTGGATAGCCAAAAGATCAAGAGAAGATTCAATTCAATTATGGTGGTTGTTAATTATTTCTAAAAAATGTCTCATTCTATTGCTTGCATAAAGACTTTTGATGCCATTAACATTGCCTGAATATTTATTAGAGATATTGTCCGATTACATTGGATTTCAAGAAGCCTCACATCAGATTGTGACGTTAAATTTATAAGTTGTTATCATAGGTCCAAGAAGCCTCATACAAGATGGCGATATGGTTACAATTTATCTTCGTAGAGAGCAATTTCCAACCTGCACTTCAAGTTAAGCCATGCAAATATGACCCTTCTCCAATAGCGCAAAAGTTCAATGATAATGCATATACTTTATTAATGCCACCAATTTAAGCAACTCTCAACATTCAATATTTTTTATAGTTATGAGTAGCACCCTACTGATGGCGTTTTGATCAATAAACAAAAATCGAGTTCTTCTAAAGTTGACGAAAATCTTGGGTAATTACACCCTGTTCAAAGGATAGAACTATCTTTGTCCTCCATTTTCAATAGTTATTTCCCTTATATCAGCTTAAATAATTGTTAATACTAAAGAAGAATCAGTAGTTTACTTTGGCTGCTAAGTTGTTTGTTACTTTACTGTTTTGTTAAAAGACAGTTAAATGGGCAATGTTATATTGGCGGAGCAGCTTTTTTGCATTACTTTTGAAAAATCTCAACCAAATTATTTGGTTCTCCTTCTCCTTGCACCCGTCGGCCTCCCCTCTTCCTCCAGCTCCCGCCGCCCCATCTTGCTTCTCCCTCGAATAGAGAAGCCAAGGAAAGGAGAAGACGACGCCTCCCCTCTCCACTTCAATGTTGAATGGCGGATCATGAGATCCATCTTCCACCAAGTCGTTGGATCATCATCGGACATCCGCCAACCCCACCTACACCGACTACTTTCCCGTGGACAAAGACTTCCGGCATCTTCTTCCTAGTGGTGATCTCAATTCTAGTTGCAAGATCTTCTCTCGCCAAGCCTAGTGTAGTCGAGTGAATAATCCCCAAGGTGAAATTTCTCATTATTAAGTGGTGGATTGTTGTTTAATAGCTCTTAGCTTTGCTACTATTTTTGTTTATCTCCAAGGATTAGTTAATCTACATGTACTCCTTCGCCTAAGCGAGTTGAAAACCAAGAATCTTTAATGAATTTGCTTGTTATTTCAATAAGTTATTAATTGAGATTTCATTGTCAATGATTCTTAAAATTTCTTAACAAGCTCCTTTTGCATGTGGTTTCACATCAACTACAAACTTGACTTGCTTCTTCCATGATGAGAGTTAATCTAGAGAAACATCATAAATACAATGGTTACTTAAAGCATCAGATAGAACGTTTCTAATGTTAGTCTGTTAGAGCAATCAAAATTATAACGTTTAAGGATTCAATCATATCAATATCATCACATGAGTTGAATAGTTATTGAAGAAATTCACAGTATTTATTATTATATTTTATCTTCATCATAAAAGATATTATACTTAACATATTTTTTTAATTACCTTTTTTTCTTGCCTCTATGTTTGCACAAATATATCAACATATTTCTATATTCATTTAAAAGTCACTACAATTCTTGCAACATCGACACGCTCTTATAAATGAATGATATATCAAAGACTCAAGACTTGTTTCAAATGGACAAGAACAGCACATAAAGTAATAGTATAAAAGGTAGATTATACCAAAAAAAAAAATTGCAAGATGTTGTACAGAGAATCATGGTAGAACCAAACCTCTGAATTTGTGAATAACATCAACACCATCGAAGACTCGAATCTGTGAACCAACAGATGTCACCATGACTTGGGATGGATCATCCGGTGCATACTGTTTAAATAAGTTTGTTAGACATCTTACCAAGCCAATAACCGATATTGTGTTTTTGCATATTTAGAAAATTAATATCGGGATTTTATTATAATGAACCAATAAAGTCACCATATTATGAAAGTAAACAAGAAAGAGAAATTATGGATATCAAAATATGAATCCTGTAAATTATAATATAAAGAAAACAAATAATAAAATCACCTGGAACCCGGTTATTTTCTTTGCATGTGACTTCTTTTTTTTGTTACTGATATCTACTTGACTTTCTTGAGAAAGTTTATAATCTGTCAAACATTTCCAAAAGAAAAAAAAAAAAAAAGAGAATTCAGATAGCTAGCTACAATGATTTTCAGAAACTTATGCTTTCTAGCAGATATGCAATCCCACAATTGCACTAATTTTTCATTATCTTGAGCAAGTCAAGCACAACAGGCAATGTTATCCATGCCTTGCTGAAATTTTCAAACATATAAATCTCAAAAATCATATTCTCCAGGTTCCTCTACTGTTGATTGATCACCTATAGAATCATGATAACCATTCTCTTTGCATGCAAATTCTTGTTGCCGAACATTCAGCATCAAATTGAGTGCTATTTTATTATTCCTTGCATGTAATCAAATAGCCATATTTACCGTCGAAAATAAATTATGTGAAATCATAATATCTTAAATTCATCTTCCATTTTCTTCTATCTTTCATAGTGAATTGAACTTACGGAAGACAGTCCATCACCATAGTCAATGTTTTCTTACCTTGAAATTTTTTGCTAATTTTGAAAAGAGTTCAAATTTATACACAGTATTTTTATTCGGAGTTCGAGATTCTAGGGTTACATTTGCATTCTTTTTTTTTTTTACCACCTCTTCAATAGTTTGCAAGAAAATAAGTGTTGTGGTTTAATGAATCCTACCGTTTTTTTTTTTGTTTTTGCAAATAGAGGCTGGTGCTAGCAGGCAATTGCTGAACGGGGTTCAAGGCACATTTACTGAGAGTAATCTGCTTCAAGTTTTCCAAAAATGTAACTAAACTCGCTTATAATATCCAGGTAATATAGAAGGCTGTTCTATAAACTGAACAGATTAAGTTGTGAAAAGCTAAAATAAGTGAAGCATGCTTCAGAGAAATTATGTGATCTATCCAACTCTACATAGAGATAACTCTTTTTTAATTAATTAAAAAGAATAAGAAGCATTTGCATACTTTCAAGCTCATTCCAAAATGTTTTAAAGTTGCATTGGATATTGAAAAATTACATTAAGTTTTCCTTAAAAAAAAAAAAAACATCATACCAGAAGTATTGTAAAAACGAAATCTTCCTTTGTGCGAACCAACCAAAGCTCCCTGCAACAAAGAGAAAGTCATCACTAACAGGATTTCTATAGTCTTACCAGTGCTACAAGAGAACAAAAAAACAAACAAACAAAACAAGCTACTATTACTTAAGAGAAACATTTTGCTGCACCTGGCCATCAGGAGTATAGCATACAGCAGTAACCATTTCGCGCAGATCACTCCAGTCAACAACCTGACGGTTTGGTATACTCCATATGCGAACCTTGCCATCAAGAGATCCACTAATGAAGTAATCATCATCAACGGGATTGAACTGGATGGATGTTACTGTCAAAAGATTAGCCAAAAAAGCTAGAAATCATTAGAAATGCCTTACATTGCTGCAAATCAATGATAAGCGGCTTTTTGTATGATTCCTTTAAAGCAAGTAGGAAAATTTCGTATATGATAAGCTAGTTTAAATGAATACATCAATAAGGTTTTATTCAAAAACTTACCATAATCATTGTGGGCAAACAACTTCAGACAGGACCTGCTCTTGATGTCCCATAGTCTCACAGTTTTGTCCATTGATGATGTAAGAAGTTGCTGCATTTTATTAAAAAAATAGATGAGACAGAGTAATAAGTAAATAAATGAGTAACCGACTAAAAACACTGTTCTATCAAACTTCTTCATTTATAGAGTAGATTTAAGAAGAATGGATTATCTTATATTGCAAAGCTTGTTATTTAACTGCCCTTGAGAGTCATATGGAATAACCAAGGTGTTTTTCCTCAGAGAATCGTGAACAAGAAAAGAGATATTTGATTATTCAACTTTGATCAAGTCACAATAAAGAAAACGGGTTTCAGCTCATAAAGAAAACGGAGACCTGAGATTTGGACCAGGAGAGGTCCAAGACATCACCGAGGTGACCTTCAAAAGAGCAAAACGGCTTCTCAGAGATCGAGAAAATGTTATCCGGCAAGACAACATAATCAGGAAGAGAGCGCTTTCTGCTTCCCTTCCTAGTCCTCTTCCAAGGGTGGGAGCCTATAATCGCAGCCTGCTCCTCCTTCTGAGAAGACGTCGACATATTTGGCACCAGCGCAGTGGAAGAATGGCTCAACCCCTGCCGCCGCAATGTAGAGAAGGTCGAGACTGTGTCGGATTCCTTCACCTGCCACACATGAACGGTCCTGTCCTCACCGGCGCTAGCAAGGAATCGGCCGTCAGCGCTAAATCTCATGCACCAAATCGAGCCCTCATGAGCCTGGATCTCTTGGCACATGTAGAGCCCTGTAAGCTCCTTGTAAGATTTCCCGTGCTGATGCACCTTGAGCCAATCCGAGGAGTTCCCATTTAAAGACGACGACTTTCCACGGCCAAAAACGACGCCAGAAATGGTGGCGCCGGCCGAAGCGGTGGGGTACCTCTCCTTCTCGGAGATGAGGCCCGTCACAGAGCTGGCGACGAACTTTATGTTCTTCAGCCAGCTTCCCCTCTTCCTCCTCCCGGATTTGGAACTCTTTCCACTGTACCCCTGACGCGTTGAGCTGCTATTGCCTCCGTTCTTTTTATCTTCACCGAGATTAACGCGACGCATCAGCTCCTTAACAATGGGGGAGAAGCCAAGGAATCGCTCGAACTCGTCCATGGTGAGCTGCAACCCGGTCTGCACGTCGTTGAGCCGGCCGCAAGTTCCGTCCTTTCCGACCTCGCTCACCAAGAACTCCTTTCCAGTGTCCAAATTTTTTATCTTGCACGCCACAGCGACTGTCTCCGCGCTGTCTGCTTCTGAACCGCCACGTTCCTTATTGCTTCCGGCCTTCGCACGAAAGGCCCCGCTTTTCTTTCCCATGTCGCGGTGGAGCCATGGGGACGGCGGCGAGGAGAACGATCGGATAAGCCCCGTTTCCGCCGGCCCTTGGAAAGTCAAATGCGAATCGGAAAAGTATCGGGAAAGGTAGGCAGGTTTATGAGGCGACGGCCGCCGAGCCGGTGCAGAATGGGTAGATTTTGCGTTGGATTCGGCGGAAGAAGGGGATAGAGGAGGGGGGAATAGGTGGAAGGCGGGGTTGGGGTTGCGGCGGCTTTTGTAAGGAGCAAGGTCTTTTCTGCTTGTGAGGCCCATCCCCTGAAGTAGGCGGCGACGGCGTTCGGTAAGGGAGACAGGCTCAGCCATCCAGATGCCATAGTCGAAGCTGCCGGTATCGTCGTTATCTTCGTGAAAGTAGTCGTCGAAGTCGGCAACGCAGATGGAGAAGCGAGGCCCTTCTATGGCGGAGGCGAAGGAGATGCGGACGTCGCTGTCCTCCTCATCGCTGTCAGAGCCCGAGGAGGCGTGATCGAGATCAAGGGAGACGCCAGAGGGGACGCGGTCGAGCGATTCGAAGAAGCGGTCGTCGTCATCGCTGTCCTCCACTGCTTCATCGTTTTGTGCATCTTCGGCTATCGCTTCTTCCTCGGGATTTTGGTATCTCTTGCCGCTGCGATCGAGCTCGGTGGCTTCGCCAGGCCTGCCCATGGCGGCCAGTGGTGAATCCTCGATCGTCCTCCTGGATCCGCTTTGCAGCGCGTATTGCAGGACCGGGAAGCGGTCTCCACGGCTGTGTCATTTTTGGTTTCTTTGTTGAAGGTCCTTCTTTTGGACGTGGGGGGGACGAAGCTCCTCCGTGGCTATGACAGAGGATAATGCGGGGAGCCATGAAATGGTCTTCAGCTTCATCCAGAACTATCAGGTCTTCTGCAACCGAAGGGAGAGGATTATAATTCGAAATATTCAAGTATAAAATAATTTTACTATGGGATATATATTATTTTACACAACTTAATAAATTATTATTAATGATAATTTTTAAAATATTTATAAATTAATATATATATATATATATGACATTTAGGCCCGTGCAGCTCGTGCTGGCAGCAGAGCCCTACACGGGGTCCTGGTTGGGTACCCACGCTCTACACTAGCGGGCTGTGCCCACTTATGGTGACTTTCGACATGTCATACCCACCCACACCCACCCAATTTTCACGCTTCTTGAATGTTGTCTACCACGGATTAATGGCCTTGAGGTTTTTTGCCATTTTCTCTAACTACAAACTTTCAAACCACATATCAAAATTAATCGTGGTCACGACGCGGTTCAGTGCTGCGCACTGCGTAATAAGGATTGCTGTAATATACTGCATGCATATAGATAATTAGTAATGTAAATCAGTTTGTCCTCTGATGTTGAGTATCAACCCATACCCACCACGAGGCCATGGACGTACCCATACCCACCCATGCCCATCGTCCTGCCCGCTCCTTTTCCCACACCGCATTCCACCTATTTCCCACACCGCATCCCACCCGCCTACCCAACCCCCACAGCTCTCATCGCGCTCGCCTACTCTGCGCTCACTCGGGTCAATTGTGTTAGGTCAGGTCAGCCTGCTTTTGAGCGAGTTGGGTCTTGCACTCGCTCGAGTCAGCTTTATCGGCTCGAGTCGACCCAATTTTAGGGTTGGTAGAGTCTGGGTTCAGGTTTATGACTAATTTATGTAATCAGGTTGAGTTCATGTTGTATCAATTGAGGGTGGATCAGTTTCGGGTTGGACCTAAATCAGACCTGAAAACACATTTTTACACCCCTATCAAGCACATTTTTTTCATTCTTTCTAGGGGTATCGGTTCTCTGCAGGTTTATTTTAAGTGTTGCAACTAACCTACAAGTAATAATCTTGCTACATTAGGTCTTGAACCCGAGTTGAGACCATGTTTGTCTTCAACCAAGCTAGTCGATCTCTTATATTGGATTAGCCGATTCATTCTCAAAAGCTCGAACTTTTTAGATGAGTTTTATCACTCATCAAGGTTTGAAGTTGGTCAACTAGTTAAGATAAGATTGTAGCATAACCATCATTTTTTTTTGTTTGCTACTCATTATATAAACGAGTTCCTTGAGTGCCATTTAAAAATTAGGCAAGTTCCTTGCTTACTCATTGAGTTCCATGTTACCCCTTGGATGGGCGAGTTTTCTATTCATGCTAAAGAAAGCTTAATAATTTTTCGAGTGCATGAGAAATTATTACATGCGGTCACCGGACCGTTCGGAGACAAATCAGGATGCTCCACTTCATCTGGTACACAGCACCGGTACACAATAAAATGGTGACGTGGCGCATCCTGATTCACCTCCAGATAACATCCACATGTAATAATTTTTCCAAGTGCACACATTAAAGGGCGATTTCCCCAAGTCATTGCTTTCATTTTTTTAGTTTTCATATCTCATTTGTTTTACAATGGACTAGCCAAAATAGGAAGGAACGAAAAGTGATTTAAAGGAAAATTTGCTTTATTTTTACTAGTGGTAAAGGATATATTTTGAGTACATTAACTTTTCTTAGGGATAAATACTCATCGATGCATTATGTAATCAGCCCTTTTTGGCTTTAGGGGTTGTTTGGTTGCCTGAAAAAGAAATGCAATGTAAAGTAAATGCAAGGTAAAGTAAATGTATTATATTTCGAATACTTTGTTACTGTTTGGTTGTTTGTAAAATAAATACAGGAGAACAGTTTCCCTTGTTTGATTAGGTATATTCAGAGTAAAGTAAAAGTGGTGTATTTGTAATAATTTATTTAGGCATTACAACTAGTGTATTTATAATAATTAGTATTATTTGATGTTATAAAATAAAACCAGTGTATTTATTTATTGCATTATCTTATTATAATTTTTTTTTAGATTATAAGATATAATATTTTGTTGTGTATTAATTTACCAGTGTGCTGCAATAGACGTAAATATATTTGTGATAAACATCATTTTTAATTTTAATTTTCTAAAAGTTTAAATATTTTATTTTTCAAGTAATGTTTTTACTAAAAAATATTTCATTTAATTAAATTTTCACACTGATTTCTTTCTTTAATTTTTTGCTGAGCAAGTACTAAAAACATTTTTTTCTAAAAATTATAAAGTTGTTTTACTAAAATGTAGATACATTTTTTTTTTTCATAGCAACTAATTATGATATTACACATCTTCAAGATACACCACTTCTCAAAGCCACAAAACTTTATCACATGTACATAAATTCTATAGAAAACTCCATAAAAGAGGGGATGATGCATGACCTTATTATTTCAAACAAGCCCGATTTCAAATATTATGGTACAGAGAAAATATTTCACCACATAGAACCTTTATAAAGCGAGGCAAGACAACACAAAGTAGCACAAAATCTCTTTACTTGGGGCCCTAATTTTGCTTTGAGAACATCTAAGAGGAGTGCCTCCAATGATCATCATCATTATTAGCATTTGGCCGTTATCATTATGAGAAGGATACAAAAAGATTTAATAACAATACCCAAAATAAATAGCCTAGAAAAAATACTTTGGGATCTTAATTTCGTTTCTAAGAAGAATATGACCTAAATCCAGCCAAACAACAAAAATGAGATTTTTTAAACCTCTTGTTCGGTTTCAAACTCCATGTCATCAGGACATTGTTCTCCATAATCATGTGCCATTTATGTTAACAAGCATAAAATTCAATCACGTGATAGGAAAAATACCATTAACAGTGAACAAGGATAAGAAAAATCAGTTTCAAGTCAGTCTTACAGGCTGCATTTACATATATCAACAAAAATTCCACTCATACATACAACCTAAGACTTCATATTATAACCCCAATAAAACTATACAACTATCACAACAAATTCTAATAATTTTTAATGAAACAATCAATATCTACATGATCATTCTAAAGGCATGCCTAAAAAAGCAGAACAGCAGAACTGCATAAAGTCCAACATAACCACCGCATGGACAACTTGCAATGTTAGAAATGAAGATGCTTGTCTTCATTCAGCTAAGACCTGCAATCAAATTGAAATAAGAGAAGCATAGCAGAGTAGCTGAGAAAGTGAACTTTGAAACTAAAAGCAACTTTTGAAAAAGCCGACTTATGTATTTGCTAAGGTCTTGTACTCTACCATAGCTCATAGGAGTTTGAACTTTGAAACTAAAAGCAACTAGTTTAGGCTTCGTTTGGTACAGCTTTAGTGCTGCTTTTTAAAATAACTTTTTAGTATAAATTTTCTAATTTAAAATATTTTTGTACTAAAAAGCTTTTTTAGAAAGCACCAAAAAAATTGTCCCAAACGAAGCCTTAGTTTTTCAAATTTTTGTAAAGTGAATTACTGAAACTAGAAGCTACCGAATACTGGAAGTAAGACAATATTACAGTATAATTTTACTTCATATAAGATTTTCTTGACAAATTTAGTAATTTACTTTCCCCTGTTTGTCTTTTTCTAAGATGAACAGCACGTTTTAATTTCTAAATTATGCTCTTGGTTTCTCTATCACAGTAGCATTCTGGAGAAAAAATTATACTTAATTGCTTGGAATTAGACGACTAAACCAAAATTTTTTGGAGGTTTGGGTATTCCATCTCTGGACTCCCTTTATCATGGGGTTAGCTGCTCTTTTATTTACCTCTTTTTTAAATTCCATTCCTTATGGAGTTCATGGTTCCAGGCTAAATATGTTTCCCCTTGGAAACATCCTACTTCTAACGCCTCTAAAAGCTGGAAAATGATTTGTGATTGTGTTGATAGTATTAAAGGATGTTTTTCTCTTTTGGTGTCACCTGACTGTAATTTCTCTTTTATTTGGGACCCTTGGCTTAATGATATTGCTGTTAACTCTCTTGTGACTAACATAAGTTTGATCCCTCAGAATTCTTTGAAAGATTTCATTTCTAATAACCAGTTGTCACTCCCAGAGGCTATCCTATCTACCTTAGTTACTGCTATCTTAGCAGTTCCTATTTCTGCTGATTCGAACATTCTCTGGAAAGGGTCTCCTCTTGATGTCTTAAAAAATTTTATTTCTCAATTTTATGATCATTTGGAGAAGGTTCATTGGTTTAAATACGTTTGGTTTAAAAAGCATTCTCTTAGGTATGCTTGCTATACTTGGATGGTGATTACTAGCAAATTAAAAACAGTTGATTTTCTTATTAAAAGGGGTATCTAGTTTAACCCGATTTGTTCTTTTTGCAATAATTTCCCTGAATGCCACAACCATTTGTTCTTTGAATGTGATTTTTTACATACCGTTCTTATGGCAACTCTTCCTATGCTTAGACAATTTTACCTTGGACCCAACTTGGCCCAGGTCTTTGATTTCATTCACAACATTAAGCCGTTTAATGTGGGGGAAAAGAACTTCAATTTACTTACAGTTAGCTGCATCATTTATCATCTCTGGAGGGAGAGAAACAATCGTCATTTCTCTAATACTTGGTCGAATCCAAACTCTATTAGCCATGCGGTTAACTATGCTGTTACTTGTAAAATCAAAACCTAGAAAGCTTATGACTCAATAGTGCAACGATTCGGCAATCATTTTTTTTGTGTATTTTTTGACTGGAAGCTACAGCTATTTTTTTGGGCAGTTTTTCCGATGATGATGAGCTTGGCAGATCGTTCCCTTCCTTTGGTGGATGGTCCTGGTGGCAACCATCAATTTTTGCGGAATGGTTTTAATTTTGCGATGATAGGGCTCTGTGATGGCCACTATGCCTTTCTGTATCCTCGGGTTGATTGCTTCGACCTTTGGGCAACCAGAGTTGCATCTGCTTTTTGGGCTACATTTCTGAATCTTTGATGATCGTCGATCTTGTCAGTTGCCTGAGTCGGATTTTGTTTATGTTTATTTCTTCTCTGCCTTCTGGCATTTTGTTGGTTTTTCTTTTTCTTTCCTTTGCCAACATTTTGCTCTTTGGTTGGCTATAGTTTTTCCTTTTTGCTGTTCTTTTTTAGCAGATTTTACTTATGATTTTTTTTTATCAATAGATTGGCTTATTGCCCCAAAATTTCCCAAAAAAAAAAAACATGATTTGGATGTACAACAATGTCTTCCACAGGGATAATAACAGGTATGCTCCAAAATTTCAAAAAAAAAAAATTCAAAACATTTCCCTAAAATTTCTTTGTAGCACTGCCCTAAGATGCTTTCAAAAATAGAAACAAAAAGAGACATAACATTCATCTATTTGTAGGTAATATACATGCGAAAAAAATAGGTAAAAAAATCAAATAGGTAAAAATACAAATGTCTTCAGTTTACAAGCTAGACCTGGTTCTCTTGTGTTTTCTTAAGATCCATTATCTTAAAGAAAAATAGGTAAAAAAAAAAACAAATTGCAGCCACTAGACGTTAGAAGATATCATCATAAACAAAAATACCCAAATCTCTATTTATTTTACCTGAGCTTCAAGTGACTTTAACTTCTGCGAGTGTATATCTGGAAACTTGTGTAAATGTCCACCAGCGAGGCTTTCAACTTTGGCCAATAATCGATCCCTTTCTAGCTGAAATATTTTAATAAGTGTGAGCTTAGTTTTAAAAAGAAAAGATAACACATAGATTCCAAGACCAAATAAGACCATATTTCAATAATTAACCTGAATAGATCTTTTTTCATCCTCAAGTTCCATAAGTTTCTTTCCAAAATGCTGCTTGAGAGCAATTGTTTCAAATCCATAGCTTGAAACTAACAGCAATCGTAACCAGTGATCTCTTATGGTTTCCTACATCCAAAAAAAATGCGAAATAGGTTGGAATGCATTTCTTTTCATCATGCACTAAACCAAATTCATAAAATGATTTGGTGCTTGAGTTACCACAACACACAAATAATAACAAACAAAGCAAAAATGCTCAAAGTGCCCATCATCAGGGAAGAAAGCCCCCGATATACTTACTTAGGGGGGATCAGAGGTCTTGGAGAGAACTGCGGCTGCTTCTTCAAGGACCCCTGGATCAGAAGCCAGCGTGGAGACTCCGGTATCACGATGAGGATGCAAGCGAAGATTAGGATTGGAGGAATAGCTCCGACAAGGAACATCACGTGCCAGCTGATGTATTCCGGCAGACCAGAGAAAGTGAAGTTGGAGATGAAGTCGGAGAGGACACCCACGTTGATGAATATTTCGGGGAAGGTGGCGAGGAAACTGCGGGCTGAGCATTGAGAGAAAAAATCCACGAAGAAACTGCAAGGATTTCTCTGGTCAGAAATCTTCTCTGCCTCGACACAAACAACGCCTTCCTAATGGAGAGGGAAGTGCTAAACGCCGACAGCGTCCTCAGTGCTGAGAGGATTTCTAACCCGCTCAATTTGAGCGGGTTTCGAAGTCGCACGAAAGGGCTTTAGTAATACACGGCTGATGCATCGGATGAGTTCCTTAGTTTTTGCTCAAAACTAACCAAATAATGTAATTTACGAAATGCACATAAATACATTACTTTATCCTCCTAATTCTGCATACCAAACAGCCCCTTAGTG
>NW_021319199.1:576543-583424 GCF_001605985.2 Dendrobium catenatum | reverse complement strand
TTCGGATCAACTCACTAACCTAAAAATTACTCGCCCGCATTTCTCATCGCACCGTTAGCACTGGAAGACCTGTGCCCACACCGCATCGTGTATCTCGTGCTGGCAGCAGAGCCCTACACGGGGTCCTGGTTGGCTACCCATTGGGTACCCATGCTCTGCGCTAGCGGGCTATGCCCACCTATGGTGACTTTCGGGATGTCATACCCACCCAATTTTCACGCTTCTTGAATGCAGTCTGCCACAGATTAATGGCCTTGAAGTTTTTTGTAATTTTCTCTAACTACAAACTTTCAAGCCACATATCAAAATTAATCGTGATCGCAATGCGGTTCAGTGATGCGCACTGCGTAATAAGGATTACTGTAATATACTGCATACATATAGATAATTAGTAATCTAAATCAGTTTGTCCTCTGATGTTGAGTATCAACCCATAGACACCCATGAGACCATGGGCGTACCCATACCCACCCATGCCCAAACATATGCCCATTAGGCATGGGTGGGTACATGCCCATTAGGCATGGGTGGGTATGTGGGTGGGTGTGGGTATAGGCACCCAATGCAGGGCTCTGGCTATCAGCCCTATGTGTCCTACCTGCTGCCCACATTGCGTCCTGCCCGCTCCTTTTCCCACACCGCATCCCGCCTATTGCCCACACCACATCCCACCCGCCCCGCCCACCCTCCACAGCTCTCATCGCGCTCGCCTACTCTGAGCTCACCCAGGTCAATTGTGTTAGGTCGGGTCAGCCTGGTTTTGAGCGAGTTGGGTCTTGCACTCACTCGAGTCAGCTTTATCGGGTCGAGTCGACCAAATTTAGGGTTGGTATAGTCCGAGTTCATGTTTATGACTAATTTGTGTAATTAGATTGAGTTCAGGTTGTATCAATTGAGGGTGGATCAGTTTTGGGTTGGTCCCAAATCAGACCTGAAAACTCATTTTTACACCCCTATCATGCACATATTTTCATTCTTTCTAGGGGTATTGATTCTTTGCAAGTTTATTTTAAGTGTTGCAACTAACCTATAAGTAATAATCTTGCTACATTAGGACTTGGAACCCGAGTTGAGACCATGTTGGTCTTCAACCCAGCTAGTCGATCTCTTATATTGGATTGGCCGAGTCATTCTCGAAAGCTAGAACTTTTTAGATGAGTTTTATTAAGACTTTCAGCATAACCAACATTTTTTTGTTTGCTACTCATTATATAAATGTGTTCCTTGAGTTCCATTTAAAAATTAGGCTAGTTCCTTGCTTACTCGTAGTGTTCCATGCTTACCCCTTGGATGGCCGAGTTTTCTATTCACGCTAAAGTAAGTGGGGTGAATCTATATTTATGCATGAGGAAGCTTAACAAATTTGTCGAGTGCATGAGAAATTATTACATGCGGTCACCGGACCGTTCGGAGTCGAATCAGAATGCTCCACTTCATCCGGTACACAGCACCGATACACAACAAAATGATGACGTGACGTGTCCTGATTCACCTCCAGATAACATCTAGTAACCGCATGTAATAATTTTTCCAAGTGCACACATTAATGGGCGATTTCCCCATGTCATTACTTTCATTTTTTTAGTTTTCATATCTCATTTGTTTTACAATGAACTAGCCAAAATAGGAAGGAACGAAAAGTGATTTAAAGGAAAATTTGCTTTATTTTTACTAGGGGTAAATGATATATCTTGAGTACATTAACTTTTCTTAGGGATAAATTGTCACGACCCAACCCGATCGGGGCCGATCCCGCTCGCATCGGGCCGCAATACAACCATTGAAAATCCAGGATCTGGCTTTAGAATTTGCTTCAGAACTTTCTTCCAAATATCGTATAGACAGAAAAACACAGAGCTACTATAAACATCCAAATACCGAACAGTTCATCTATATTTTCTTTTGTCAAAATAATCATATACAGATACAGTACATGGCTTACAGGCAGAAAGAACAGAACAGAAAAGCCATGACTGTACAAAAAAAAAATCAAAAGTACAAATACCTAATCACTGATCAGACTCTGAACTGCTAATCCAAAACTTCCTTCCCTTTCCCAGAACCTGAAAATCAAGTAGAAAACAAGGATGAGCTAATAGCTCAGCAAGACATCACACACCAATCAAAATCATCAGAAATTCACATCAAAAATAGCCGTACGGAAATCATAGAACAGACATAACAGATACTTGATCACTCAGAAATTAGCTTACGGATACAGAAAACTGAAGTCATTTCAAATCAGAGTTCAGAATAGATATTATAAAGCTTTCAAGTCACAGAGCAGACAGAATCGTACGGAATAACCAGAATCGTACAGAAAACAGAATTCAGATAATTCATATCAGATAGTTCATATCAGATTCAACCAGAATCGTACAGAATTAGAAATCGTATATCGGATAATTCATACAACAGATCAGATAAGTCACATAACAGATTTCAGATTCCCAAACCCTTATCGGATAATTCATACAACAGATCAGATAAGTCACATAACAGATTTCAGATTCCCAGACCCTTATAGAATCTCTATGGATTCTGACCCCTTATGCCTCCCTTCCCTTACACTTACAGAATCTCGACGGATTCTGGCCCCTTATGTCTCCCTTCCCTGACACTTACAGAATCTCCACGGATTCTGACCCCTTATGTCTTCCTTTGTGCTTATAGCACCAGAACATAACAGATATTCGCAGAATTCTGGAACAGAACTTATTTTAAGATTTCAGAGCTCATATCAAATTTCCCTGACACTTACAGAATCTCAAAGGATCCTAGCCCCTTATAACTCCCTTTTGATAGCACACAAACACTTCAATTCATTCAAGGAATCAATTTAGAAAAATCAGAATTCGTACGAAATTTCAGCGGCATAACGGCAGTATACGGAATTTATACAAAATTCTCATATTCAAAAATTTACCAAATTACCACAGAGCATTCACAACAACATTGTAAGACTTTCATTGTACTGACAAAACATTTTTCAACATCCTGATAATTTGCAGTTCAATTAAAACACAGTAGAATTCAAAATATCAGGTAAAAATCTTCCGGAAAATACTCAAAATGTGCATAATTATCATCTCAAAAACATACCAAAAGTTATGCAGTAAAACCTTTGTCAGAAGAAAATAATGCCAGAAATTCGTTAACGGAAACAAAATTCGGAACAGAAAAGTCGTCAAAATCCTCGTTTCTGAAAATTGAGACAGGCGGAATGTGCCTTACCTTGAGTCGGTCAACTTTCCCAACTACGGCGACGGACAAAAACGGACGAAAGTGGACCAAAAATACACTTTTCCTCTTTTTCCTTCGTTTTTTCTCTCTCCTGGACTTTCTCTCTCTTCAAAATCGGCACTATTCAGATATTTAATACACAGGATCGTCCCGGACGATGTCCTGTTCGTCCCGGGACAATCTCCCATATATACAAATCGTCCAGACGAAATTAAATGCCAATTTCGTCGTCCCGGGACGAAACCCTCGGGTTTGGTTCGTCCCGACTGTTCGTCCTGACTCTTCCAGGTTCGTACAGACGAACATGCATATTTTCTTCACCATTTCTTCAGTTCGTACAGACAGTTCGTCCCGACAGTTCCAGGTTTTTACAGACTAAAATGACAGATTTCTTCACAATTTCTTCAGTTCGTCCGAGACTAAGACCAGTTCGTACGGGACTAACAGCACTAAAAAAAACATCTTTTTGAAGGGTTTTACATAAATACTCATCGATGCATTATGTAATTAGCGCTTTTTGGCTTTAGGGGCTGTTTGGTTGCGTGAAAAAGAAATGCAGTGTAAAGTAAATACAAGGTAAAGTAAATGTATTGTATTCCAAATATTTTGTTACTGTTTGGTTGTCTGTAAAATAAATGCAAGAGAACTGTTTCCCTTGTTTGGTTAGATATATTCATAGTAAAGTAAAAGTGGTGTATTTGTAATAATTTATTTAGGCATTACAACTAGTGTATTTATAAAAATAGTGTATTTATAATAATTAGTATTATTTGATGTTATAAAATAAAACTAGTGTATTCATTTATTGCATTATCTTATTATAAATTTTTTTTGAGATTATAAGATATAATACTTTATTGTGTATTAATTTACCAGTGTGCTGCAATAGACGTAAATATATTTGTGATAGACATAATTTTTAATTTTAATTTTGTGAAAGGTTAAATATTTTATTTTTCAAGTAATGTTTTTACAAAAAAGATTTCATTTAATTAAATTTTCACACTAATTTCTTTCTTTAATTTTCTGCTGAGCAAGTACTAAAAACATTTTTTTCCTAAAAATTATAAAGTTTTTTTTACTATAATGTAGATACTTTTTTTTCATAGCAACTAATTATGATATTACACATCTTCAAGATACATCACTTCTCAAAGCCACAAAACTTTATCACATGTACATAAATTAAATTTCGTTTCTAAGAAGAATATGACCTAAATCCAGCCAAACAATAAAAATGAGATTTTTTAAACCTCTTGTTCGGTTTCAAACTCCATGTCAGCAGGACATTGTTCTCCAGAATCATGTGCCATCTATGTTAACAAGCATAAAATTCAATCACGTGATAGGAAAAATACCATTAACAGTGATCAAGGATAAGAAAAATCAGTTTCAAGTCCTTCTTACAGGCTGCATTTACATATATCAACAAAAATTCCACTCATACATACAACCTAAGACTTCATATTACCACCCCAATAAAATTACACAACTATCACAACAAATTATAATAATTTTTAATGAAACAATCAATATCTACATGATCATTCTGAAGGCATGCCAAAACAAGCAGAACAGCATAAAGTCCAACATAACCACCGCATGGACAACTTGCAATGTTAGAAATGAAGATGCTTGTCTTCATTCAGCTAAGACCTGCAATCAAATTGAAACAAGAGAAGCATAGCAGTGTAGCTGAGAAAGTGAACTTTGAAACTAAAAGCAACTTGTGAGAAAGCCGACTTATGTATTTGCTAAGGTCTTGTACTCTACCATAGCTCATAGGAGTTTGAACTTTGAAACTAAAAGCAACTAGTTTAGGCTTCGTTTGGTACATCTTTAGTGCTGCTTTTTAAAATGACTTTTAGTATAAAATTTTCTAATTTAAAATATTAAAAAGCTGTTTTAGAAAGTAACAAAAAAATGTTCCAAACGAAGCCTTATTTTTTCAGATTTTTGTAAAGTGAATTATTGAAATTAGAAGCTACCAAATACTGGAAGTAAGACAATATTACAGTATAATTTTACCTCATATAAGATTTTCTGAACAAATTTAGTAATTTACTATTCCCCTGTTTGTCTTTTTCTAAGATGAACATCACGCTTTAATTTCTAAATTATGCTCTCGGTTTCTTTATCACAGTAGCATTATGGAGAAAAAATTATACTTAATTGCTTGGAAGCAGACAACTAAACAAAAATTTTTGGAGGTTTGGGTATTCCATCTCTGGACTCCCTTTATCATTGGGTTAACTACTCTTTTATTTACAGCTTTTTTAAATTCCATTCCTTATGGAGTTCATGGTTCTGGGCTAAATATGTTTCCCCTTGGAAACATCCTACTTCTAATGCCTCTAAAAGCTGGAAAATGATTTGTGACTGTGCTGATAGTATTAAAGGATGTTTTTCTCTTTTGGTGTCACCTGACTGTAATTTCTCTTTTATTTGGGACCCTTGGCTCAATGGTATTACTCTTAACTCTCTCGTGGCTGACATAAGTTTAATACCTCAGAATTCTGTGAAAGATTTCATTTCTAATAACCAATGGTCACTCCCTGAGGCTATCCCGTCTACCTTAGCTACTGCTATCTTAGCAGTTCCTATTTCTGCTGATTCGAACATTCTCTGGAAAGGGTCTCCTCTTGTTGTCTTCAAAAATTTTATTTCTAAATTTTTTGATCATTTGGAGAAGGTTCATTGGTTTAAATACATTTGGTTTAAAAAACATTCTCTTAGGTAAGCTTGCTATACTTCGATGGTGATTACTAGCAAATTAAAAACAGCTGATTTGCTTATTAAAAGGGGTATCCAGGTTAACCCGATTTGTTCTTTTTGCAATAATTTCCCTGAATGCCACAACCATTTCTTCTTTGAATGTGATTTTTCACATTCTATTCTTATGGCAACTCTTCCTATGCTTAGACAAATTTACCTTAGACCCAACTTGGCCCAGGTCTTTGATTTTATTCACAACATTAAGCAGTTCAATGTGGGGGAAAAGAACTTCAATTTACTTACAGTTAGCTGCATCATTTATCATCTCTGGAGGGAGAGAAACAATCGCCGTTTCTCTAATGCTTGGGCGAATCCAAACTCTATTAGTCATGCGGTCAACTATGTTGTTACTTGCAAAATCAAAACCTGGAAAGCTTATGACTCAATTATGCAACGATTCGACAATTCTTTTTTTTTTTTTTTTTGTAATTTTTACTGGAAGCTGGAGCTGTTTTCCTAGGCGGTTTTACCGATGATGATGAGCTTGGCAGATCGTTCCATTCCTTTGGTGGATGGTCTTGGTGGCAACCATCAATTTTTACAGAATAGATTGGGCTTATTGCCCCAAAATTTCCCAAAAAAAAAAAAACATGATTTGGTTGTATAGCAATGTCTTCCACAAGAATAACAGCAGCAATGCTCCAAAATTTGAAAAAAAAATTCAAAACATTTCCCTAAAATTTCTTTGTAGCACTGCCCTAAGATGCATTCAAAAGCAAAAACAAAAAGTGACATAACATTCATCTGTTTGTACGTAATATACACGCGGAAAAAAATAGGTAAAAAAAACAAATAGGTAAAAATACAAATGTCTTAAGTTTACAAGCTGGACCTAGTTCTCTTGTGTTTTCTTAAGATCCATT
>NW_021319199.1:532769-571756 GCF_001605985.2 Dendrobium catenatum | reverse complement strand
CCTACTGCTCCGGTTCTCTGCCGACACTTGGAGAGTGCGAACAGACGAATGGTTCTCTGCCCACACTAAGAGAGTGTAAAAGGATGAAGGGTTTTCTGTTCACATTAGGAAAGTGTGAAAGGATGAAGGGTTCTCTGCCCACACTAGGAGAGTGTAAAATGATGAATGGTTCTCTGTCTACACCGAGAGAATGTGAAAGGACGGACGGTTCTCTGCCAACACTGGGAAGAGTGTAAAAGGATGACAGTTCTCTATCGCACCGGGTAGTCGTGGAAAAGAGTATTATAAAGGCTTCTCCGCCTTGTTGTGGGTATAAAAGGAGAGTCACTAGTTGTATTAATGTAATACTCAGAGGATGCCTCCGGGAGTGGATGTAGGTCGTGTTTGACCGAACCACTATAAATCTCTTATTTTTTTATTTTCCACTGCTTTTATTTTACTGTTTTAATTTGTGGTTGAAAAACTTTTTCTATAAAATTTACTAAACTAATTCTCGATTATAAATTTTAAAAAAGAGATTAAAAAATTTTTATTTACCAGTTCACCGCCCCTCTTGGTTAGCCGCTGGGACATAAGCTTAGGTTTAAGAACCTAATTCATATTGAATGAGTTTCAATATATTAATCAAATTCAAAATCAAAAGGTATATATTTTTAATGCAAATAACATAGCAGTTTGGTAATTTTTAAAAAATCTTCTATGAAATGCCTATAAAATATGACATGACCTTGGAAAGTTTGTGTTGCAGATCTATTTTTCATGATTTATGATTTTGATGATAGCAAACACTCTTATTCTCTACAACTACTTTTTCTACTGACATTTCAAGGACCACACGATCAGACTATAATTTGGAACCAGCTCAAGAATGGGTAGACTAGGTCTGAGTCAGTTTGTAACATTTTTCCTTTCTTAAGTCTTTGTTTTTGGTGTGGCTCCTGATGATTTGTAACTTGGAAGATTTTTTGTTGATCCCTAAAGATTTTTGTTTTTGGTAATATCGTTCAGGATGATATTTCTATCAGCCTGGATGATCTGTTTAAAAGTTGAAACCCTAATTAAGGAATCCTCATTAAAGTAGCCGCCATAATGCAAAAAACATCGTCCTAGATGATTTTGTATCAGCCAGGATTATAGGCTCAAAATTGAAAGAATCTACCGCCAGATCTATTTAGGAATGACTTATTTTTGGACATCGGTCAGAAGGATCGATCAAGACTATAAAATATCAGCCATGGCAATCAAGGACAATTTTTCCAAAATTTCTCTGGAATTTAAGGAAAGCAATTATGACTTTATTGCATGATCAAATCGGACTAGACGATCTCGATTGGACATCGGATAGTAGTTTTTTTGGGCGTTGTTCAGGACGATATTCTCCAATTTGTACTGATCAGCCAGGAAAATATTCAGATTATCCTAGATGATAATGTCGGCAATTTGCATTAATGAGCTCGTTTTGAGATATTTTATTTAAGCTTTTGACAAGGCACTTTTATAAGAGTCTTTGGCAGCCTATATAGCTTCATTGTTGTGGGGGAAACTTGAAGAAAGAGCTTGAAAGGGAGTGAGGAATGGGTGAAGTCTAAGAGGGAGAAGATCCTATGAGCGGGGACTCAAGGAAGTAAGGAGGGGATTCCACACGGTTGCTCCGGCAGGCTTGCATCTTAATACCATCGAATTTAAGGCTTGTCTCGAGGGAAGTTCACCAAAGAACAAGATCTCTTTGGTGTCAAAGGACCTGGTGACTCCACCGCACCGGGGAAGGTGGGAGTGATTTTATAAGGGCTTCTCTGCCTAACTGTGGGAGCTAAAGGAGAGGCTGTGGGGGCTAAAAGAGACACTCTTATTTTAGTGCAATACTTGGAGAGTGCCTCCAAGGAGTGGACGTAGGTCAAGGTTTGACCGAACCACTATAAATCCGATGTGTTCTTTTATTATTATTGCTTTCGCATTTAATTTTTGCATCATTTGGTTTTTTATGTGGTGATATTGGTTTTGATTGTTGTGCATTGATTAAAAGAATTTTTATTACCAATTCACCTCTTTCTTATTAGCCTCGGGACTAGTTCAATAGGGCCTAACATCCCTAACAAACTTTCAAGTGATATTAGAGTGGGATTCATAAAAACTAAGTTTAAAAACTTTTTAAATTTCGATCCATGGCTAATTTTGGTAATTGTATTATTGCGTATGATTTTTCAATCACCAGACCACCTTTATTTGAAAATATTACTTTTTTTTACTTTTTTTTTTTAAGATTTTAGAAAGATAACATATTCAAAAAATTAGCCAATGATGCCAAAAATAAAAGATTCTCAAAGATGCCAAAATTGAAAAAATAAAATACACAAAGGGTATCAAAAGATGCGCAGTGCGCCAACCAATTGTCAAGAGGCATAAAATAAGCCCACAAAGTTTAATGCTTATCATTCTTGTACTTCTTAAAAACTTAAGAAAACCCTTGATACTTTCGATACTTGAGTTTGAAAATCTTGATTCTTGATTCAACAATTCGTGCATTGATCTTCTATTAGATATATTTTATGGAATGAGTTTTTAAAAAATGATTATTTCTTTCTCTAATTTATTCCATGGATTAGATATAGAATTAACAAGTTTTTGAGGCTTTTTAAAGAACTTAAGTTTGGATTATCAAATTCTAAATTTCTAACCTTTTCTGGGCTATGCATTATCAATGCAATTCTACTAAGTTTTTTTATTAAAAACCAAGAGGTAACTTTCTCATTTTAAGAATATTTATTTTGTTCACTCGATTAGGGATCATTTTTTGTCTTTTAATCATTTTGTTTTTACTGTTCCTGCATCTTCTCTTTTTAATAATGCCAAAAGGTGGGAACGTACTGTTGAATTTGTATCCTTTTTTTTCTTTTCAAAAAATTAAAAACAACAAAAACAAAATTTATCTCCCTTATTTTTTTAAAGTGTTATTCTAGTGAGGGTGAGATTAGGGAAAAAATTTTCTTTTTGAAAATTCAAATTATAATGTTTGCCATCATCAAAAAGAGGGAGATTGTTGCGGATCTATTTTTCATGATTTATGATTTTGAAGATAGAAAACACTCTTGTTTCTCTACAATTACTTTTTCTAGTGATATTTTAGGGACCACACGATAAGACTGCAATTTTGAATCAGCTCAAGATTGGGTAGACTAGGTCAGTTTGTAACCTTTTTCCTTTCTTGAGTCTTTATTTTTGGTGTGGCTCCTGATGATTTGTAACTTGGAAGATTTTCTATTGATCCCTAAAGATTTTTGTTTTTGGTAATAACGTCCGGGACGATATTTATATCAGCCTGGATGACCTGTTCAAAAGCAAAAATCCTAATTAGGGCATCCTCATTAAAGCAGCAGTCATAATGCAAAAAAATTGTCCTAGACGATTTTGTATCGATCAGGATGATATGCTCAAAACAAAAAGAATCTACCTCTAGATCTATTTAGAAATGACTTCTTTTTGGACATCAACCAGCAGGATCTGCCAAGACTATAAAATATCAGCCAGGGCGATCCAGGACAATTTTTCCAAAATTTCTCTGGAATTTAAGGAAAGCAATTATGACATGATTGCATGATCAAATCAGCATGGACAATCTCGATTGGACATCGGATAGCAGTTTTTCTAAGGGATGTTCAGGACAATATTCCCCAATTTGTATTGATCGGCCAGGACGATATCCAGATCGTCCTGGACGATAATGTCGGCAATTTACATTAATGAGCTCATTTTGAGATCTTCTATTTAAGCTTTTGACAAGGCACTTTTGTAAGAGTCTTTGGCAGCCATTGTAGATTCATTCTTGTGGGGGAAACTTGAAGAGAGAGCTTGAAAGGGAGTGAGGAGCGGGTGACGTCTAAGAGGGAGAAGATCCTGTGAGCGGGGACTCAAGGGAGTGTGGAGGGGATTCCACACGGTTGCTCCAGCAGGCTTGCACCTTAATACCTTCATATTCAAGGCTTGTCTCGAGGGAAGTTCACCAAAGAAGAATATCTCTTTGGTGTCAAAGGACCCGGCGACTCCGCCGCACCGGGGAAGGTGGAAGTGATTTTGTAAGGGCTTCTCTGCCTAGCTGTGGGGGCTAAAGGAGAGACTGTGGGGGCTAAAGGAGACACTCTTATTTTAGTGCAATACTTGGAGAGTGCCTCCAAGGAGTGGACGTAGGTCAAGGTTTGACCAAACCACTATAAATCCGATGTGTTCTTTTCTTATTATTGCTTCCGCATTTAATTTTTGCATCATTTGGTTTTTTATGTGGTGATATTGGTTTTGATCGTTGTGCATTGATTTAAAGAATTTTTATTACCAATTCACCTCTTTCTTATTAGCCTTGGGACTAGTTCAATAGGGCCTAACATCCCTAACGAACTTTCACTTTGGACTCAATAACAAAATTAGAAGGTGGAAAATTCTTAATCACTTGGATCTTTTACTTATTAATCTCTGTACCCTTCTCAGAGATTTTTTGTTCAAGGTAGTGCTTTATTTTTCCATGAAATGACATTTCATCAAGTTAAGCATAAGGTTGGTTTCCTCACATCTTTTCAAAACTAACTCTAATGATTTAAGCATATTCTAAATATTGAATAATAAACCATTAAAATCTTATTTCCCCAATCTATTGAAAATTAAAATATCAACATCATACATCTTTGGAATGTCATAGAGGCATTGCACAAGCCAAATGACATACACCTAAACATAAAGGTTTCGTAAGGGCCAGTGAAAGTTATCTCATCTTGGTCTTTTAGAGCAATGGAACTCTTATGGTAACTAGAGTAACCATCTAAAAAATGGTAGAAAAGATGCTCAACAAATTTATCTAAAATTTTGTCAATAAAGGAGTATGAGAAATGATCCTTCCAAGTGGCTTTATTAAGCTTTTGATAATCAATACAAATCCTCCATCGAATCACAGTCCTAGTAGGAATAAGTTCATTTCTCTCATTTGTAAAAATTACTAATTCTTCTTTATTTAGGACATAGTTAATGTGTCAAACCCAATCACTACCTGAAATAAAATAAATGATACCCTCATTCAACCATTTTAAAATTTCTTTCTTTACCACTCTTTCATGGTTAGATTCAATCACCTTTATGGGTCAACTTTTGATTGGCAAACTTCTTGCAATAAATTCTTACGCATTTAAATGAAAGGACTATCTCCTAAATGTCAGCAATAGATTAGCCAAATGCTCTTTTAAAAAAACTAATGACCTTAATCAACCTATCTTCTTGATCCTTTTCAAGCTGGTTAGTAGATATAATGATAAGTAAAGTTGACTCCTCTCCTAAAAATTCCTACTTTAAGTAGAAGGAAGTTTTTTTATTTCTAACTTTTATGAATCTACTGATGATTGGTTTAAAGGTATTTTTAAATATGATTTATCTAAGACCTTAAATCTCTCTCTAAACATCCCAGGGCTTTTATTGATAATATTAAGAACATCTCACTCCATCTCACACAAATCATCCTCATAGAACACCATATCCAAAAGACTCTAACCCAATTTTTCCTCCATAAAATTTTAAAATTCAATAAAATCCACTCCACAACATTCCTCATCATGATCCTTAGAAAATTTTAATAATTTCATGACATTAAAATTGACTACTAGATCTTGAGCTCATGGTTAGCTCTCCTTTTTAAACATCAATCATGACCTTACTAGTAGTTATGAAAGTTTTACTTAGGATAATAGGTATTTTATTCTCTTCCTCCATGTCCAAAATAGTAAAATCTATAGGGAAAATGAACCTATCCACCTTTACTAAAACACGCTCTATTAAACCCTAGGATAAGTGAATGAACGATCAACTAGTTGAAAGTAACATTGATAGGTTTGACTTCTCCTAGGTCTAGTATCTTAAAAAAAGAAAAATTCATAAGAATGATACTAGAAACTAAATCATAAAGAGCTCTCCCATAAACTGTGTCTCTTATAGCCAGCAAAATAGTGAAACTAACAGGGTCCTTAAGCTTTTATGAGATTTTCTTTTGTATAATGACACCACATTCTTTGAAAAGAGCTATAATTTCAAAATATTATAATTTTATTTTTTAACTTAATATACATATTATAAATTTGGTATGGTAGGCACTTTTTCTTAAGAAACACTATGGTGACCTAAGAGGGCGAAGGGGGTGAATTGGTATGTATAAAAAAAGAGAAAAAAATTTAAAAAAAATATTTAGTTTTATCTTGTAGAAAATATAGCAATTTGAGTGATATAGTTATTCAAAAAAAAAAATTTCAAGTGATAGTACACAAGAGAAAAGAAAAAATAAGAATTTTTATGTGGTATGCCCCCTACTAGCCTATGTCCATGTCTAGTCCAACCCCATACTAGAGCTCAACTAAAAGCTAAACTATGTTACAACAATTGTATCTTTGTAACAATAAGAAAAACGACTACCTAACATGATGGGGAGAGCATAACAATAAGTTTTATGTATATAAGAGTGAAAATGTGATATGAAGATATTTTTATATAATTTTGTAAATTTAAAATATAAGCAAACATGCTACAATGCAATTTTTAAAAGACTAACTATTTTAAGCAAAGATGTGATATTAAAATATTTTGATTTTGCTTCTTATTGAACCAAAAATTAATATAATTGCCCCAAATCAAATAATAAAAAATATTATTTTTAATCACAAGAATTAAAACACCAAAAGTTTTATAAGAAAAGTCAAAACAAGATGACAAATAGGGTGTAGACTAGGTAACCTAGTTTTCACCAAATCAACCAACAAAATGAATCTTTTTGGATTTTATTAAATTTGAAATAATGATTTAAAATACTAATATGATGGTAATATTAAAAAAAATAAATCACAAAAAAAAATATTTAAACTGAAGGTTCCAAAATGATGAGAACCAGTTGCATAAACTAGTAATTAAAAATTCAAAACTAGTTAACAACACAACTTATTTTATGCATGATATTTTTGGATTTTTGTATGAGGAAAATATATGAGATGAGAGATCACATAAAAAATAAATGAAATATAAATATCTTTAAGAAGTGTTTCTAATTATAAGAAAACTTTTGCAAGACTAATAAAGATCTTAAATCATGTATACTGCAACAATTTTAATTAACATTCTCCAAGTAATCTTTTATAAAAAAGATTTAATCCCCAAAGAAAAATAAAATAAATGGAATATATGAACATTTGGTTGCTAAATATCCAAGAGGAGAAGAAGTGTCTAGCTTTTGGTGTTCTGCAAGAGAAGATGAAAGCAATTTGCCAAGAGGAGGAGAGGGCATGAAAAGTTTTTCCCACAATCAAGGAATATGGCTAAAATAAAATTACTTTATTCAAATGCTTTAAAAGGTATTGAAGGGAAAATTATTTAGAAAATAATTCAAATTGATGGCTTTAATTTTATTAAATTAAATCAAGGTTTAATTCAAATAAATTAAGGGATGAAGAGGGCCCTTCAAAATTTTGGCCAAGCAAGATTCATGGGAGCAAAATTCAACAAAGGAATGAATCAAGGAAGAGTAATTTCAATTATCTAATTGGAGGTGATCTTAAGGATTGATGAGGTGGAAAAAAATTAATTAATTTATTGATTAAAAAATTGAACTTATAAGGGAATAGAGATAGGGGTCTGATAGAAGGTTTCCTAATCCGCTTCCTCTATGAAGAATTTGGCCAAGCTAAGGGAAATCAAAAGGGTAACTAAGTAAATAGGCATGGAGAAGGTTAATTTATTAATTCAATTCTAGAAGTTTAATTAATTGAATTAGTAAATTAACAAGCATATAATAAGTGTAAATACATTAGTTTATGAATGAAATGAAGTGAACATACAATACGACATAGCCAATGAGTTATATTTGGAATTTTTTTTATTTTGTAAGAAATGATTTTTTATTTGTACTTCATGAATCATGATAGAGTATAAAGCTTTAAGGGTCATGAAGTTACACATCAATCACGAGACTTACCATAAATATAATGCAAATAACAAAGTGAGCATATATTGCTATAAATGGTGCTAATTTCAAATCAAGGTAAAAATGAAGTTGTTAATGCAATATAATGTGAATGGTCTATGCATGAATTAATTTTATTTTTTAGCATATTTTTTATGATTAAGTCATTTTAAGTGTTTAAATAGGTATTAATACCTCAAACCCCATCTTTACACTAGCATGAGAAGCTTTATTCATGATTTAGCTCAATCACATGTGAAGACCAAATAAAAATAAAATGTAGACATTAGATACATCAAACATGTATCTATTATAATCAAAATCCAATTGGTATACTCCAAGGCTAATGGGGATAATAATCTCTCCCTTTTTCATGATAACAAACTACTATTAATTGGGGTTACAAAATAAAGCTACAAAATGACCTTCATCCTTGCATATAATAAATATTTTTCTAGTGATTCTGAAAATGATTTTGAAATTAAGTTTAGAATGAAACTACAAGTGAAAAACTCCCAAGTAAAAATTTTCCCTCTAAATCTATGTATGAGACAAAATAAGAGACAAAAGAAGCATATGAAACTAATCACATAAGTGATTTTTTTTCTCCCTCTATCAACATCAAAAAATAATAAAAGCATAAAATTAATGAGATGAAAATTAAATAGAGGGATCCAACATTCAAAACATTCAATGTATAAAAATTAACTTCTTGCATGGGTTTTAAAATTCACACAGATTCAGGATACACCTACTCTTGTGATCAAATATGTCATTGAGAAGAACTATCTCAGAAGATAGATAAATTATTCTATAATGGATTTAAGTACAAAAATAGGGTTTTAGAAATCATTCACCTTTATAATTAAATATAAATATACGAATAATGTTTCATCTCAAAAGATGAAAATGTCAATCCAGTATAATATTTAAAGATGAAAATGGGATTTTAAAAATTCTCCATTTTTTTGTTATCAAATATAATAATGATTCTATCATATTGCTTTGAGAGGTGAAAATGATATTCTATAAAGTAATTTGAATACAAAAATGGGGTTTTATTAAAATGTATACGTTCCTAGAGATTTTTACCCTAACTTATGAAAATAATGTATGGTTTGTTATAATTTGGAGTTATTGGTTCCCATAAAGGAAAACTTTTATGGTTAATTATATCTTAGAAAAAAGTTAAATCACCTAAGAATATTCTTGATTAAAGTAGTGGCAAATATTTTCTCAAATTTTAATGATTAAGACAAGGATGTGAGGTAAATAATTTTCAAATATGGGAGGATAGGGCATATTGAATCAGTTTGTCCTAATGTTGAAGATGTTCCTTCCATTTCAAATCATATTAAAAATCCTTATGGTCCTTGGTTGCAAGTTAAGTTCAAAAACAAGAAGAATTCAGCAAGTAATCTACTGAATGCCAAAGTTTTTTCAGCTGCAAATCCTGGAACGGCTGAAATTTTGATTCAAGATGAAATGGCAGATGGAAACAAGTCCGATCCAATGGTAATTGCAAGTTCCAAAAGCCAACTTGAAGAATCGGATGGTTTCAAGAAAGGAGAAGAAAGGACGGTTAACCAGGATTTGAATTTGAAATTGAATCAGCATACTTCTCGGAAGTCAATTGGTGTTTCTAATTCATTTAATGCATTAGCTGAGGAGATGGCTGATGTGTTAAATGAAACCAGTAAAAAAGAAAATATTGTTACTGAAAAATCTGGAATTTCATATTTCAAATTTTAAAAGTTCAAAATATTTGTATCAAACAGGAATTTCGGTTTCATCAAATGCAGTTGAAATTAATAATGATACTTTGATTGATCCAAAGGTGGTTGAGATTCTAGCTCCGGATTTCTCTCCAACGCGATCAACAATCAAATTCAAAATTCCACATAATTAGGAAGAAGAAAAGGAGGCTGAATCGGTTTTGACTAATCAAGTAGATGGAATTTCTCCCTCAACAGAATTGACGGCTACAACTCTTTTTAATAATGCTGAAATATTGGGAACTTGCATAACAAAACAATCAACAAATTTGACGGTTGAAGATAATGCAAATGCAAAAATCCTGGATATTGCTTGAAGATGGAGCATATGATTATAAAGTTTGGAGAATCAATACCAAACTTTTGGAATTTATTATTAATTTGTAATTTTCTTTTTAGCTTATGTTTCCTTTACTTTATTTTCTTTTGTTATTTTAAACTTTGCCTAAATGCTTTTGGGATCTTTACTATCTTTTATTCTCCAACTGGATGGGAACTCTGGGATACTAATCAACCTTCGGGTTGTCTTATATTTTGGTATCCCCTGCATCTCAACAGTTTCATAATAGGAGACAGTGGATTTCATGTCGTTTATGATAAGTTTAAATTAACAAACTTAGCTTCAATAAGGTCCCTTTTTCTTATTGAAAAAAGGATCATTTGCTTCTATTTTCTAGTTTGTATTAGGTTATCTTCTCTTTCATTATAATGCAATTTCTGCATTTCTTAAAAAAAAAAAAAAACAACTTAATGGACTAAAGATGACTAATCTATAAAGGGGCCAAACTTAAATCTAATAATAGCCTGCTAATATACCAGGAAATAGAAAGCTATGGGACTCGCATTTATTCCTAAAAGTTTAAGATTTCTTTTAATTTTGATGAAAGGATGGTGCCACAAAAAGGCTTTCTCCTACACTTTCAAAATTAATCCTAAAGAAAGGAAATACGTGGACTCACAACTAACCATAAAAGACTAGAAGATGACTAAGTTATGATGGAGCGTAGCAGAATTAAATCCAACACTAACTAGTCTAGCAGATAGTCTGCTTAAAAACTCAAACCTATTCCATAAAGATTAAAATTATCTCAATTTGGGTTATCTCTAGGTCTAAGGAAAGGAAGAACATGGGCTTACACCTTACCTAAAGACATTAAAGATGATTAGGCTATGAAGGGGAACAATAGGCTTAATCAAATACAAACAAAACAAATATCCTTAGAAGTAGGAAGCTCGGGAACTAACTCATATTCCTAAATGATATGCATTTCTATGATTTAACTTATCTTTATATCTAAGGAAAGGAAGAATGAGGACTCATACCAAATCTTAAAATACTAAATATGACTAGAATATGAAGGGGCGCAGTAGGCTTGATCTAATAATAACTAGTTAAGGAGATAAGAAACTCAGGGACTCACACCTACTCCTAAAGCATCTAAGATAATTTGATTCTAATGCTAGGATGGTGCCACAAGTCCTTACTCCAACACTAACAGATCTAATTATTAAGGAAGGAAGCATGAGAACTCACAACATACCTTTAATAGACTAGAAGGAGACTAAATTATGATGGTGCTCATTAGGCTTAAATCCACCATTTCTTAGTTAAGACCCTAGGAAGTAAGAAGCTTAGGGACTCACACCTACTCCTTATAGATTATATTTAGGTTTAATGACTATCCTATATAGAAAGTATGGCGACTCGGATCTAACTAGAGGAATTAGTCAATGAAATAATCTACCTAAACTTCTAAAAATTTGGTAAAATCTATCTAACCTGGATTTGATTTTGATGCTAGGATGATACCATAAGGGGCTCACTCCAACACTAAAAGATTTAATCATAAGGAAAGGAAGCATGAGGACTCACAACCATCCTTAAAAGACTAGAGAATTTGATTTTGAATATATATTAAATTTGAATTTTGAATTTAAATTTGATATTAAATTTTGAATTTGAATTTTCATTGAGTTTGATTTGGATTTAAGAGATTTTGATCTTAGGTAAAGATTTGAATTTTTTAAAATTTGAAAATTTTGAAATTTTAAATTTTATATTTGAAAATATTTCTTTTATTTTGAATTTGATGATCATCACACATAGCACTACTTGAGGTAATGTCCCATTGAAAAAAAAGAATTTGTTGGTATCCTTTATAATCAATCAATTGATAGGAACTTCCCTAATAGGCTGCCGCTACAATGTATAGTCCAATCAATGTTGATTCTAACTTTACATCAACTTTGTGATGGACTAAAATTGGTCTCTAAAGAATAAAGACCAAGTCTCCTACTTGGAAAGGCTTAGGGTAAAATAATTTATCATGAGCTTAAACTATTTGTGACTTATATAATTCTAGATTTTGTTGAGTTTGCAAGAAACATATTTCAATACCCTTAACTTTCTTTAAACTAGAGTTAGGAACTTTGTTTAGTTGTGATTTGATTTTGAATGGAAATTGTTAGTGATATAAATTGCACTTATAGAGGGGAACATTTTCGAACCCATTATAGGATATAATTTATGGAGTGGATCTTAAAGGAAAAGATGACTAAGTGAAAATGCTTACACCTATCCCTTAAGAATGAGATTTAGATTTTTATTGAATAGAAGATTTATTCTTTTTATTGAAATTTTGACCTGAACGTTCGTTAGGGATATTAAGCCCTTAAGAACTAGCCTTAGGCTAACCATGTGGGGGGTGAATTGGTATTTTAAAATTCTTTAAATAAAAACACAAAATTCAAACCAAAATCACCACATAAATTAAAGTACTGAATAATAAACAAATGCGGAAGCAATAGAAAAAGAACATAGAGATTTATAGTGGTTTGCTCGACTCGACCTACGTCCACTCCCCTGAGGCACCCTTCGAGTATTGCGCTATAAAAGTGAATCTCCTTTTGCTCCCATAGCAAGGTGGGGAAGCCCTTAAAAAACCTCCTTTTCGCCAACCCCGGGGAGGTAAAGAACCAACTCCTTTTGCTTCCTCCAGAAGTAAGCAGAGAACCTCGATCGACTGTTGAACCTCACCTCTCTCCACTCTTCCTAGGATAAGAGACTAAAGAAGAAGAAGAAGTGGAATAATGCTTGGAGCAACCCTTGCAAATCCCCCTCACAATCTCCCCCTCAAAAAATCCTCTCTCTCTCTCTCTCTCCCTCTCCTCTAGGCTTTTTCTCAGGTCAAGACAGCAGCAAAAGATCTTTTAAAATGTTGAACAAGAGCTCTTAAATAGCGGAGCTTTGAAATAGCTCATTAATTGTAACTTACCGACATTATCTTCCTGGCCGATTAGTGCAATTTAAGCCTAATCAACTGAGACAACCTGGGATGAACAGAAGAATTTTGGTCATATCGTCCAGGACAATACAATATCGTCCTATACAATTAGTTCAAATCACAGATTTTTTGCCATAACATCGCTTTGAAAGGAAGTCTGGACAATCCAAAATTAGCTTGATAGGTTGGGCCAATCTCACGATCGTCTCGGACGATTAGTTTAAACTAAAGGTAAATCATCCAGAATATCACCATGAATTTGAGCTGGCTAATGTTGATCATCCAAGAGCAGCTAAAGTTTTTTGAACTGATCATCTCGGACCATCCTGCGATCGTCCAAGACGATATGATCATATCAATCAAGCCTTAATTACTTTCCTTAATTACCAGATTAATTTAGGCATGATTGTGTCAAATCGTCCAGGCTGATGTACTGGATCGGCATGGCCGATGTCCAAAAATAAATCCTACCTAAATAAATCTAGTAGCTAATTATTTCTATGTATACTAATATTTCAAGAATTCAGTCCACCGTTTACTGCAATTTTAATCAGCTCAAGATTGGGTCTGTTATTTTCAATTTATCATGTATTTTTTTTCTTGAGTCATATCATGTATTTGGGTGGATATTTTTGCTAAGAAACATTGCAGACACACATAGGGTGAGATAGAAATGTTTTTTTGAGAGAGACTGTTTTCTTAAGTAATTAGTATTGTATGATTTTTCTTCGTACTGTACGATACGTGTACCATACTATATGCTTTTAATTCTTACCACTATTGTTCTCTATCAAACCCTAGCCACCAAAGTTAAAGAAGATTCTAATTCTATATTGATTATATAGTATGATTTGAATCATATTATATGCACTAATTAAAATCTTTCTTAATTACTCCTATAATTAAGGCTATAAAATCAAGGACATTTATTGTGATTGACTTTATTGTATAAAATAATTCATATTATACGATTACCTGTGTATGAAATATGTCATCCCTTAGATAATACCAAAAAAAATCCATGATTTTTATATTGATCTTATTGTACAATGTCCATAGTGCTGGATAATAAACCGTGTATGAAGTTGGCCATCGCAAGGATTGCCCCAAATGAACAAAAGGATTTTTTACATATCGTACTGCATGATTTTGGATCATATTGAATGATGTATTATAAAAGTTGAGCTGTTTGTCTGAATGATCTTGTTGGATGACTCTGAATTGAACTGATCGTAATGTATAATACATCTATCATATTATATGAACAAAAGATGTATGGCTTGGAAATTAGGGTTTTTTGAAGCCCTCTATTTAAGGATCAATAACACTCTTGTTAGATATCTTCGGTTACTTAGTCTTCTTGAGAGGCAGGTTAAGGGAGAGAAGAAGGAGAGCTTGATGAGAGAACATAGGGAGATTTTATGAGGGAGAAGTTATGAGGGGATTCATAAGGTTTTTTTAAGCATGAATCTTACATAGTACCTATAAGAATCTGCCTAGAATATCTGAGACTCTGAAGAAGAAGTTCTTTAATAAAGATTGTGGTTCTCTAACCATCACCTGGAGTGTGAAAATAGATTTGTGGTTATCCGACTATCACCAAGAGGTGAAAATAGAGCTAATGTTCTCTACCTATAAAGAGCCATAGTTATTTATCGCACCAGGGAGGCGAAACAACGTCTATATAGGCTTCTCTGCCTTGCTGTGGGAGCAAAAGGAGTGTCACCTCTATTTAGTGCAGAACTTTGAGAGGGAGTCTTCAAGGAGTGGATGTAGGTCAGGTTGACCGAACCATTATAAATTTTGATTTGTTCATTCTATTTATTTTCTATGCTTTATTTTAAATAATTATATATGTGGTTCAAAATTTTATTTTATTATGTTGTTGTGAAGTTCACTGTTTATGTATATGCTATATCGATTATCGTGTATGGGTTTGAAAAGTTTTTAAAGAATTTCTTTTTCACTAAAGAATTTTTAAAATAACCTATTCAACCCCCCTTGTTAGCCTCGGTCTAGTCTTTATGGTTTCACAACTCTCACAAACCTTCAGGTGGTATTAGTGCGGGATTAAAAAAAAAGTTTTAAACAACTTGTAAAAAATAATCAATGGCTAACTTGGAAATCATAATACTATGGAAGGATATTCAATCACACAACCACCTCTATTTGATAAATTACCTTTTAATTTTTAGAAAATTTGCATGTCCACTTTCTTACAATCAATTGATTATCATATGTGAATGTTAGTTTAGGAGGGATATTCTATACCTTCAAATGTAGTAAATGTTATTAAAACTAAAATATATAATTTAATGGAGTACTGATGATAGAGATTTAAACCAACTGAATGCTAAATACCTAAGTTATTTCATTTATGCTTTAAAATCTAATGATTATATGCACATTTCTACTTATACTATGGTAAAGAGATTTGAGATAGACTCTGCATAACCTATGAAGGAATACCTCAAGTGATATAATCTTGGTTAAATATTATATTCCATGATTATGAAATCTTTAGCATGAAACCTAATGAAATAATATCAAAAATGTATACTTGGTTTACATAAATCATCACCTCCATGTATGTATTAGGAAAAGAACTTACAAATTCTAAAAAAGCTAATAAGATTTTATAATGTTTACCTTCTTCCTATGATGCAAAAATTACTGTCATTACTTAATCTAAAGATCTCAATGTATATTCTATAGATAACTTACTTGGGTCACTTATTGCCTGCGAGTAAGGAGTGAGTCAAATGCAGCTTGATGCAGGTGAAAAGAGGATGGAGAAAACATAGCCTTAAAGGCTAATGACTGGGACAGCTTTTCTAATGAAGGAGATGAAGATATTGCCTTCATGACCCAATAATTTAGAAGCTTTCTAAAGAAAAAGTAAAAGAGCATCATCAGTAGTGGAGCAAAGGTAAAAATTGTAAAAATTTAAAAGCTTCCTTTTATATTATATGTTATGAATATAGGAAATCAGGGCACGAGAAGACATATTTCCCAAGTCTTAAAACTCATTAGAGCAATGAAAAGGGTGAAGAAAAAGCTAAATCCAAAAAGGGCAAGCAAAGGATTTAGAAGGCATTCTAGGTAGACTCTGCTTTAGACTCATCTGAAATGGAAGCATAAGAGGTGATAACCAACATGTGCTTAATAGAAGATAATCTTCTTGATCATCCTAATCAAGAGGAGGTATGTGAGCTTTCCTGTGATGAATTATTTAAAGTTTCTAAAAATATTTGTACTATATATAAGATGTTCAAGAAAGCATATAGAAACCTTAAATCTGACTTTTTAATTATGCAGAAAGAGCATGAATGCCTTAGAAAAGATCATTTATGTATAGTAATCTATCAAACAAAAAAGACTTCTAAAGAGAGAGAAGCTCCGTTATTTATGAGAAACAAAATTTGAATTCCTCCAGCATGTGGGCTTTCTAGTAGGACCCTATGATGTTGTTGCAAATCTTATTTCATGGCTTATGTTTTAATGATTGGAAAACCCTACTAATTATCTTGGACTTCCTATTTTTTCTAACATTTCAGGAACTAGTGAGAGCATGTGATTTTTGGGCTCAATATTATAACCCTATAACTTGAAATCAAACATTCATGAGCTTCTCAATGTATGTGTTTTGGCCTTGTGATTTTTCATGATTATATTTTTATTTAATTTTCTTATTCTTTTGGTTTTATTGTTATCATTATTTATGGTTATGTCATGATCATCACACAAACCACCTTACTGAAATTCACTGTATGTTCTACAAATCAATATTTTTTTCTTAATCTTACTGTACAAATCATCTTTGTATTATATGATCTATACAACACTGCTTAGATTACAACCCTTGGCTTGATAAATGAACCATATTTCTTATATTATTTACCATCATATTGTACAAACACCTCTTCGTATTATACGATCCATGTGTCAACTCTATTTGGTATGAATTGAATTTAGCTTAGTATGACATTTATTATTGATCGTACTATATAAACATTAATTTGTATTGTATGAACCTTTTTGTAAACAAACATATAGCTTAACTCCTTGAGATGAGATCCATGTATCTAATCATCTTATATGAATTTTGATCGTACTGTACAATCATACAACTTTTTGATGAATCATATGGCTGAAATAATTGCATACGATTGTTCTGTACGATCACATAATCGTATGATATGATCTATTCATTTTCTATTTAAAGTACCAACTTCTTTCAGAGTACTGCAAAAGAACACTTTCTGATAGCTTCTGATAAAACTGTCTACAAAAAGTACAAGGAAGCCAAGATCACGCCCTCCAGACTTCTAAATCAATAGGCTCTTAGCTTCCCTGTAATGAACCTTTTCAACTCAACTGAACTTCAATTTCTCCTAACCTTGGCCTATCCCTTCCATTCTGAAATCCTATATGAATTTCGCGCAAATCTTAGGATTAGTGGGGATGCTATGGTTATGACCTCTTGAGTGTGCTGCCAAAATGTAGAAATAAGCAAGAAAGACATTTGAATCAACCTTCAACTAAACACCAAAGGGAATAAACCTCTAGCCATGTCCTCTAGATCCAATTTTGATTGGAGTTTTGGGAACCTTCTGCTAAGAAATGTTGACCTTAATTTTCAAAAACCTTTGGTTCAGACCCATAACCAAAATGCTAGGGTTATCCAGCATGTTTTGAGAACTTCAATCATATCTAAAGCTAGAGACTGAATAAATATGCCTCCCCTACTATCAATTATTACCTATTTCATCATGTTAAATACCCAAATGGATGAAGCTCACATGCTAATTGACTACATCTAAAACCTCACTTGCATTCAACTCCCATCCACTCGGAAAAAGCTGAACATTGCTAGGATGTGTGATAGGATTTATCCTTAGTATAAACTATAACATCAAACATCCTGCACCTCTTGATCACATTCCAATCTTCTTTTCGTATGCCTCTTTTTGAATGTTATTTCATAGGGATCAAGAGCCTGAAGATCCTCTCTTTGATGATGAAGGAGAAGCTGCCCCTACAGTTGATCCTACACCTGCACCATCTCCTTACCACTACCAATATGAGGAGCCAATTTAGAGATTTTATAGACTGGAGACTCACTTGGATCAACAATAGATCCAACATGACAATGATATGGGTTGGTTAATGGAGCAATTTGGAAACATTCAACATCAGTTCACTATAATCCAATAGCAATAAGATAGTTTTATCCAATTCTTTCAACCACCTCTACCTCCACCTTTTGATCAGGATCCATCACTATACTAGTTTCTTTTGTTGTTTACTTTTAAGTTTATGCATGTCAGTTTGCATGTTATTTTAAAAATTTTCTTTCAAGTATTTATTATGTAATTTTTTCTTAAAAAAGGGTTTATTTTTCTTTCAAATGATATTTCCCCTCTTGTTTCTTATACTCGTAGATCTGATTTTTTTGCTCTTTGTTTGAAAATTTTTCAGTCTACCAAATTGATATTTTCTGTTGATTATATTGTTTGAATATAATCATACTACATGAATGAACTCGAACTGTACATATAAAATCAAATTGTATGAATGAACTCGTATTATATGAATAAAATTGTATTGTATGACTTGACTTGGCATGAAGTGTGATTTTTTTTTATTGTTTAAATATATCACTACTCCTAGTTAAAAGGTTTAAATAAGTAATTGCAAACTGTTTTAAACTAATAGGGTCAAAATTCATGAATTTACATATCCTATTTTAGTTTCTTAGCCTGATAATTCCTTGTCAATTCTTAAAAATGTAAATTGAATTAGAATTAAGATGGTTGAAATGAAATCTTTTTCACTCTACTGCATGTTTTTATCTCATGGATATACTCTAAATATTTTATGAATGAAATTCATTATTTTTCTATATCAGCCTTTTATTCATATTAGAAAAACTCGAGTTTGCTTTGTAGATTATTCTTCCCTTTAAAAGAGAGTGAGTTATTCTTGTCTTTCTATTTGGAAGATAATCTTACAAGGAAGATTCTTAGAGAATTAGAAATGAAGCAATTTGCGAAAAATACAAAAGAGGCATAAAATCAGCCCAAAATGAAATGATGTTCAATGATACAAAAAGTAAAAGATGCACTAAGTGTATCAAAAATAAAAGATGTGCAATTTTTGCATAAAACTATTAGAAGAAGCAAAAAATGAGCCCAATCTAAATTAGCTTCCATTTTTGGTAAATCTTTAAGTCTTAGAAAATTTGGATGTTTCATAATATGTTTAATACTTGATTCTAGAAAATCATTGATCTTGATTTTTTAGTTTTACAGTATTATTATATTCGATATATTTCATGCTAACAGTCTAAAAAGACTAAGTTTCCCAGTCTACTTGTAATTCTTGAATTAGATTTTTTTGTTTTAATAAAGGATTTTAGCTTGTGAAGTTGGTAAGATGGATGTACAAACTCTAGAATCCAAATTCTTTAGTTGCAAAATAGTCAACGCTTCTCTTATTTGTCCTTTTTTTTTGTGTAGAGTAAGCTTATTACATTTTGAAAATGCCCATGCAAGTTAATAGAGGTGTGATATTCTGAGTTGTTAATCTGTGTACATATGTTTGTTTCCTAGTTTTGTGTATGTTTCTATTTTTATTTTTTGTGTCTATTTCTATTTTGTTTCCTTCTTCATGTTGTTTCCCTCTTTTGGTGATGTCAAAAGGGGGAGGGAGTAGTATTTTATTGTTTATTATTATTATTGTTATTTCTTTTTACACTCCTTTTCCTTGAAATTGGTTTTCATCAAAGGGGGAGACTTGTGTTTGTTGGTTGTCTCTTTATTTCATATTGGTATCTTTTATATGGGAGAATTTTAAAAAAAAGTTTTAGAAAACCTAAACAATAATGTTCGCCATCATAACAAAAGGAGAGATATTACAGATCTGACCTAAGCACTGTGTTTGTGTTCTGATGATAACAAACATTATTGTGTCAGATATTTCTTTCAACTATTTTTGTAATATTGTATTTTGTTCTGTGAGTACTAATGTTTTAGGAATTCATTCCACCGTTCACTTATAATTCTGATCATCTCAAGATTGGGTTTATTATTTTTAATTTATTATGTATTTTTTCCTTTCTTGAGTAATATCATGTATTTGGGTGGATATCATTGCTAAGTAACCTTACACACACATACACATATGGGGAGAAAGAAATGTTTTTTTTTAGATAGACAAATTTTTTAAGTAATTCATATTGTACAATACGTGTATAGTCTTGTATACTTTTAATTTGTACCGTACAATCTATTGTGCTCTACCAAACCCTAGCCACTAAAGTTGAGGAAGATTCTAATTATGTACTAATTTTACAGTATAATTTGAATCATATTATACACACTAATTAAAATCTTTCTTAATTAATCCTATAATTTCAGGCAATTAAATCATGGACCTTTATTGCGATTGATTATGATGTATAAAATAGTCCATACTGTATAATTTCCTTTGTACATTGGTAGTCCTTGGGATAGTACCAAATGAAATCCATAATTTTTGTAATGAATGTACCATACAATATTTATAATGTTGGATGATCACCCATGTTTGAAGTTGGTCGTCCCAAGGATTATCCCAAATAAATAGAAGGATTTTCTATATATTGTACCATGCAATTTTAGATCATATTGAGTAATGAATTATAAAAGTTGAATAGTTCATCTAAACGATATTGCTGGATGACTCTAAATTTAACTGATCATACTATACGATGTCTATCATACTAAATGAACAAAAGATGGATGGCTTGGAAATTAGGGTTTTTTTAAACCCTCTATTTAAAGATCTCTAACACTCTTGTTAGATATCTTTGGCTTCTTAGTCTTCTTGAGAGGGAGCTTGAGGGAGAGAAGAAGGAGAGCTTGGTGAGAGAACTGAGGGAGATTTTGTGAGGGAGAAGTTATGAGGGGATTCATAAGGTTTCTCCAAGAAAGAATGTTTCCTAGTATCTATAACCGTCTGCCTAGAATCTCTATGGCTCTGGAGAAGAAATTCTTTAACAAAGATCGTGGTTCTTTAACCATCACCTGAAAGGTAAAAATATATTTTTGGTTCTCTGACTATCACCATGACGGTGAAAATAGAGTTAAGATTCTATGTCGCACCAGGGAGGTGAAGCAACGTCTATATAGGATTCTCCACCTTGCTGTGGGAGCAAAAGGAGAGTCACTTCTATTTAGTTCAATACTTGAAGAGAGAGTCTCTAACGAGTGAATGTAGGTCAGGTTGACCAAACCTTTATAAATTTTGGTTTGTTATTTCAATTTATTTTTTATGCATTTTAATTTCCACACTTTTCTATGATCTGATTTGTGGTCAAAATATCTAATTTTATTTATTGTAAAATTAGTTTCATTTCCACATCAAGAGGTTTTAACTTTTTATTTGTTAGGGAAATTTTTAAAATAAACAATTCACCCCCCTCTTGGTTAGCATTTGGACTAGTTCTTTAGGGTTTAACCACCCTCACAAACTTTCACAAGGATTAATAGTTTGTTGACCCAAATCAAGCCCCTTAGAAGCGGAATCAGGGTTTCACTTATATATTTTTAAATCAAAATATTGAAATTAGGGAAAATTTTAATCTTTTTAGTTAACTTGCATGATTTATTTATTTTCTACTATAATATCAATGCATGAAGAAGAATCTAGGATCAAGATTTTCAAAGTCAAGCATCAAGAAAAATATTTAAGAAAAATCGATTTTTTAAGATTTAAAATTTTGAAAAGGAAGCAATTTAGTTATTTAATTTTTTGGCATACTTTATGCATATTTTATTTTGGCATGCTTACTGTATCATTTCATTTTTAGCACACTTTGTTAACCTTTTCATTTTTTTTAGGAGGCTTCTTTTCTCAAATCTTAAAATGATTATTCTCAGTTGTGAGGTTATCTTCCAAACATAAGAAAAGAAAATTCAATCTCTTATATAAGAAAGAAAAATCTACAAAATAAATCCAATCATTTGATAAAAAAATAACTTGACTAAAAAAATCATTGAGTTGATAGATAAGCATACAAAAGATGCCTATATGATAAAACATTGCAAGAAGATAGAGAAATTTTCATTTCTAAATCCAATTTTAGTTTGATAGAAATTTTAATTCAAAGATGAGATCTACCAACACAAGTGGTGGAACGGTTGGAATGTTGCAATTTGGGCTCTTGGGATTATTGTTTTGATGATAAAAAATATTACTGATTGCATCTTTATGCTCCTAGCATTTGTAATGTTTATTTGCTTTTATGTGTATTAACATTTTAGTCACGTCATGCACCATTCAATAAAAATTTAGGACTCAAGATTGGGTATAATATGATATCTGAAAGAGTTTGTAAAATTTATTTATGTATTTTTCAATTTCATGTGTCAAGTCTTGTAAAGTTGTATGTTAGCTTGGTGATTATGGACACACACACTCATCGAAATGAGATAAAGAGAAAAATTAGAAGAGTAATTTTCTAAACTAATCTTACTGTATGATAGTCTTGTACTATATGATCAGTTACTCAAACAATATTAAAACAGCTCATTTTCTAATTATAGCTATTTGAAGTAATCATATTAGATGATCTTGATCGTACAAGCTGATCAGTTGAAATCATGAACTTAGCCGCCAATCATAATTTAGGAAATATTATGAAATATAAATTATCTAAAAATCTTAATGTATGATAGATTTTATATTGTATGATGTAATTAAATCTTGACTAAATTAATCTAATAATTAGGGATGAAATTTAGATTTATTGGTCCAATAAGATAATAATGTACGATTGGAAGAATCGTATTGTATGACTATATCTTTACATGGGTTGCTATTTATTGTTTCCAATCATACATTATGATAATCTAATTTGATTGTATTAATCATACTAGATGATTAGTTCAAAAACTTGAGCTGATCTTATAGCTCCTTACTCTTCGTATAGTACTAACAAGGATGTATTAATCTAATCATACAAGACAATCCAAGATCATATTGTACGATCATAGATGAAATTCTATTGGGACACTCATACGGGGACATAATTATGTGAGATTCTATTTAGAACCTAGGAGATTTAAGGGACCATAATCCTTTTAAATGTTATATATAACCAAGAATATGACTCTGAAATTTGTCAAATTTTTTATATTTATAAAGCAATGCTAGTCATAAGGGTCCAGAATTCTTTGGGAGTCATAAGGGGCTAGAATCTTAAGAGATTATATCAAGGATTAGAGAAATTTGTGATATGAACTATTTTGTAATATAAATTTTTACTTAATTAAGTGCACAATATTATTATTTAAATCATTGGATAACTGCTATACTCTTTTATGTTGATTGACAAAACGATTTATTATAATAAACTTAACTATATTTAAATATTTTGAAAATATTTAGTAAAAGTAATAATTTGGAAATTTGAATCGATGTTTGTGGCCTACTGAGCTGTTGTAGCTCACTGTGGTTTTGCATTCTACTTTGAATTCTTTGATTAGTTGGGAGGAGTTCTCTGATGTGTTTTAAACATTGTTCATACCTTCTTTTGCATGTTTGTAGACGTACGAGGCTTTTTTGAGATTGGTTCAAGGGTGCAGGTCTATGATGCAGTATGAGGTAGAGTTTACTTCTTTAGCTAGATATGCTTCGTAGTTGGTTAGCAATCCCATGCTACAAATTTTTGAGATGACTATGAGATAATCTGAAATGGCTACTAGTATCATTCACTTTATTTTTAGTTTTTAGAGCATATGGAGAGAGCCTGATTGATTGAAAATGATCTCATAGCTACTCAACAGTTGTGGACTTCTAATAAGAAGAGGTTTTGTGGTAAGACATTTAGAATTAGATTTTTTAGAGAAGAAGAGCATATTCATTCCTAGAGAGTCTAAGAAAATACAAGTTTTGGTTTTCCCATTTAACAAACAGGTAGGGTTTAGGTTCCCAATTTTTACCCGTTCAAAAAAAAAAAATCAATCTAACAACTAATTAGCATAATTAATATTTTCTTACTAATTGTATTATACGAATAATATCATGCAGGAAGATCAATAGAAAATAAGATCTGAATCGCTAATCATATTTAGGCAATATATTGATATTCAAAATTTCTATGAATCATACTGCACATACCTATTATGATGTATAATATAATAAAATCTTGCATAATCTAATCCTTTAATTAGGGGATTGAATCTAGATTAATTGATTCAATCAGATTGTACTGTACGATTTAACTCATCATACTGTATGACCCGATCACTTCTCGAGATGATAATTAATCATCATCATTTATATGAGATGATAATCCAATTTGATTGAATTATTTATACTGGATCATTCCTTATATCATACTGGGGGATCAACTCAAATACTTGAACTGATCATACAACACCTTATTCTTCATTGAGTATTAAAAGGCTATTTAAACTAATCATATAATATGATCTGTGATCATGATGTATGATTAGTGTTGATAGAATTGAATTATTAGGGTTTTTGTGTTGTATTTAAGTTATCTTAATACACTTGTTTCAAGCCTTTTAACTGTTGGGTTATTTGGAGAGAGAGATTTTAAGAGAGGGAAATGAGAGGTTATGTGTGAGGGAAAAACAGTGTGAGGGGATTCCACACAAATGCTCCGAGCAAGCATATGCCTTATTTCCTCTGAGTTTCTTGTATGATTTCTTGGATAGCTCTGAGATAAAGAACTTTGGCCTGAATATCATCAAGGTTCTCTTCCTTCACCAGGAGGGTGAAAAAGAGGTAAAGGTTCTCTACCTTCAATATGAAAGTGAATAAGAGGTCAAAGTTCTCTGCTGCACTGGTTAGTAAAAAGAGTGTAAGGGCTTCTCAGCTTAGTTCTATGAGCTAAAGGGGAGACACTAAAGTCTTAGTGCAATACTTGGAGAGGACTCCGGGAAGTGAACGTAGGTCAACGTTGACCGAATCATTATAAAATTCTAGTGTGTTTTTTTCATTATTTTCTTTTCTACCTTGTTTTTATTTTTATGCATTTACTTTTTTAAAATCAGTGGTAGAAAATGATTGTAAAGTTTTTGAATTAATTTTTTATGAGCAAAAATTTAGAACTTAATATAATCATTGTTGGTTTCTTCCGTTAAATTATTACATGTGAGATAGTTTATAAAAGTAGGGTTTTAAAAATGGTGAAATTTTTTAAGTAATGAATTCAACCGTCTACTTTTCTTCAATCAATTGATTTTTGCATGTGGTTGATGGTAAATAAAGGTTATGATACACCTTTTAGATTAATTGATGGCATTAAAACTTAAATACCCTTTACTAAATAGAATATTGTGGATAGAGAATATGCACAATTGAATGCTAAATGTTTAAATCAATATTTGTATACTCTTAAATTTGAAGATTATATGAGTGCATCTGCATGTACTACTGGAAAAGAATTCGGTATAGACTTTGCATCATATACAAGAGTATTAGTAAGGTGAAACAATTAAGATTGAATATTTTATTGCATGACTATGAACTTTTTTGCATGAAACCCAATAAAAGTATACCATTCATGTATACTAGGTTCACCCAAATAGTGACATGAATCCTTATATGCTTTAGGTAGAGAAATTTCATATTCTAAAAAGGTTAAGTGGTCTACCTAGTAATTATGATGTTAAGATTACTGCTATTTGTGAATCAAAAGATCGAAATTTTTACACTATACATAACTTGTTAGGATCATTTATTTTCTATGAGCAAGGTGTGAGTAAAAAATTGTAGGATGTAGTAGACAAGAGAAAGGATAAAGTTGTGGAACTGAAAAGAAAATGAATTAGAAAGTAAGAACTCTATAACTGAGGAAGATGATGACATAGCACTGATGACATATCAATTCAAAAACTTTTTGAAAAGAAAACAAAAGTATTATCAGTAATGGAACAAAAGTAAAATAAGAAATTTCAAAGCATCGTCTGATACTATTTGCTTTGAATGCAGAAAATAAGGCCACTTAAGAATAGATTGCCTCAATCTAAAAGCTCACCCAATCAAGCAGAAGTGTGAGGAGAAGACTAAAGTCAAAAAGGGAAAGCAAAGGATATGGTAAGAATTTTAGGTGGAATCTGCTTCAAACTCATCAAATTCAAAAGTGGAGGATGAGTTAACAAACATATGCCTTATTGAAGATAATAGTCTTCATCATTCTGATCAAGAGGAGGCATATGATATTTTATATGAAGAATTATTTTAAGTTTCTTAAAAAATTTATGAAGAATAAAGAAAGTTTAAGAAAATGTATGCTAGTTTAAATTCTTATTTTTTTGAATTACAAAATGAGAATGATATTCTTAAGGTTGATAATTCTAGTTTAGAGAAAGAGCATACTTTCTTACTTGACTTTGATGATCTAAGCACGATGCATATTGAGTTAATGAAAGAGCATGAATCATCAAAATCCAGGCATCTTGAGTTAGAATTATATAAATAATTAAAAGCACTTGCATATGAACAAGATCATAAGGAGCATGCAAAACTTGAAGTTAAAAGTTTAGAAAGTTCTAATGAAATCCAAAGAACAAAAATTCATGCACTTCAAAATAATAAACCACCACATACCCTAACACAATAAACTAACCCCAAAATATTGTATTATTGTAACTCGAGCTCTCAAGTTTATGATTTTGAGGATAACAAATATTATTGATTGCCTCTTTACTTCTCTTAGTATTTATAGTGCATATTATTTGTGTGTGTACTAACATTTTAAGTACATCATGCACCATTCAATGAATATTCATGGCTTAAGATTAGATAGAATAGGGTGTGTTGTAAGAACCTATAATATTCATTTATTTATTTTTTATCTCTTGAGTTAAGTCCTATAAGGGTGTATGCTAGCTTGGTGCACACACATTCAAGGGGAACAAAATAAGTTTAAATATTTTAATTTTTGTTACATCAAACTATATGATTTAGATCATGAAGTATGATCTATATTAGAAAAATTAGTTAAAATATTTTATTTATCTGAGAATTTTTTTAAAAAAATATAACTAATCGTATAGTATAAACAACACATCATACTGGATGATCTGTTATAATCAGTAACCCTATCATTCATTAAATAAGGAAAAAACTTGAATTTTAAATGTTGTTCAATTCAAATTGTACGAACCTACTCATACTGTATGATGCTTATAATATTGCCTAATTTAATCCTATAATTAATCAATTAAGACTACTTATTTTTAATATTTTGATCATACTGTATGAACTGGATCATATTGTACGATCAAGATAGATGATATTGGTCATCCCACGATTCATCATGGACGAATAGCAACTCGATTGAACTAATCGAATCATATTATTATTCTTTCATATAATATAATTTGAATAGATCTTATTATACTAAATGTTAATAGTACAACACTAACAGGCAAAATTAAACAGATCGTGTTGTAAAAAATGAACATCGTACAACACAAACTGTAAAAATTTGAACTGATCGTATTGTACTGACTGGTGATTGTATTGTACTTACTGGTGATTTTATATTATGAGTATCATATTATATGAACATTGACGATAGAACAAAAATTTTAGAATTTTTTTAAGCCTTCTATTTAAGCTTTCTCAGAAGATTTTGTATGTCTTTTTTATATTAATTGAGTTTTTTTTTAAGAAATCTTGAAGAGAAACCCTACATCTTGAGAGAGAAATGGTGGGATTTATGAAAGAGGGAGAAGATCCTTGTGTGATTTAATGGAGTGTGACAGTGAGTTCTAAACAATTGCTCCAGCGAACTTACACCCAAGTTCCACCATGTGTAAATGTTCGTGTTGAGGGAAGCTTTGGAAAGAATATCTAAGTGATGTAAAAGGACCCGGCTACTCTGTCACACCAGGGAAGGAGAAAGTGATTCGACATTCTCTGCCTTCACCAGGAGGGTGAAAAAGAATTCTAGATTCCCTGCTTTCACCAAGAGGATGAAAAAGAATTACAGGTTTTCTGCCTTCACTAGGAGGGTGAAAAAGAATTCAAAATTCTCTACCTCACTAGGAGGGTAAAAAGATTATGGTCCTCTTATACATAGGGTTTGTGGAAGAGATTTTATAAGAGTTTCTCCACCTAGCTGTGAGAGCAAAATAAGAGTCACTAAAGGTTTAACATAATACCTAGAGAGGAGGACTCTAAAGAGTCAACATAGGCCATGATTTAACAAAATATCTATTAAATTCTGATGTGCTCATTCTAATTTTTCATTTTTTGTATTTTAATTTTTGTAATTATTTTCTTTAAAATTGTATGAAAAAAATCTATGGTTGATGTTAGATCGAGTTGATTAAATTATCATCACCATTATTATAATTGTTGTTAAGTTATTAGCTTCCACATTGGGTGATCAAATTATTTATTTTAAGTTATTAAAATTTTTAAAAAAGATCATTTTATGCCAAAGAAATTTTTTAAATAACTAATTCACCCTTCTTGGTGTGCCTAGGGTTAGTTTAACGAGGTCTTACAACCTCCTCAAACTTTAAAGTATGCATCATATTATATCCCTTAGAAAGAGGTAAAATACCCCACGTAGATTGGTAAAGCCAATCCTAGGTGTTAGGTACTATTCTTTTGGTATATTAGATCATATAGCACACACGTGCATAATACACCGTAGAGCACATTTAATAGGGAGGCCAAAATATTTTACATCACAACATAGCATGCATGCAAATTATTCATAAGAATAAAGTGGTATCCAAATACAGTTAGGTTCCTAAATCTAATATTTGATTGACAATGTTGGAATGCTGTCACAAAAGATCTAGTTAGAGCATGTGGTACTTGGACAGCGAATACTCATGATAATTGACTAGAGATATGAAGTAATTCATCTCCTTGAAGGCCAGGATAGGAGGCAAAGTTACAATAAGAAATAATGCCACCAGGAAAGTGGTGGATTTAGGTATTATTAAAAATTTTATGAATTTTATTATTAAAAATATTTTACTAGTAGATGATCTAAAATATAACTTGCTTAGTATCAATTAATTATGTGACAAAGGATTTGATATTAAATTTGTATCTACTAAATGTTTAATATGTTTAAATGAAAATATTATTTAAGAAGGTTAAAGATTAATAATATTGTAATGCTTGACTTGAATTGTGTTAAATGTACTAATTCTTTATGTTTGAAAACTATTGATGATGAATCCTAGCAATGACATAAGATACTATGTCATGCAAACATGAAAATACTTAGAAAGATGTTCCAAAAGGACCTAGTTAGAGGCATATCCAAACTAGAATTCTCTAAGAACCACTGATGTGATGCTTGACAATTAGGAAAACTAATCATATCTTTATTTCATTCAATCAAGGACAACACCTCCTGTAGAATTTTAGAAATTTTAATATGGACTTATTTGGACCAATTAGCACTGCCAGCTTAGGTGGGAAAACAAATGGATATGTGATTGCTGATGATTACTCTAGATTTACATGGGTTTAATTTTTATCACATAAGAATGAATTATTTAAAGAATTTAGGACATTCTCCATATAAATTCAAATGAAATTAGGTTGTGAAATTTCAACTATCCATAATGATCATGATGGAGAATTTGAAAATTATAGGTTTGAACCATTCTATAAGGAATATAATATAATTTTTAGCTCCTAAAACCCCTCAATTGAATGAGATTAATGAAATAAAGAATAGAACCTTGATAAAAGTTATTAGAGCCATGCTAGCTGAGTATTCAATTTATAGATATTTTTGGGCTGAAGTAGTGAACACTGCTTGTTATATACTTAATAGGGTTAATATCAAATCTATTGACCTAAAAAATATAGTAGAGCCTCAGGATCCTGTGTCTAGAGATTGGAGATACTCATCTAGTCATCCTAAGGAGCTTATCTTAGGAGATACATTCTTAGGAGTTAGAACTAGGTATGAACTTAAAAAGGAGGTTAGCCATTCTACTTCATCTCTATGGTAGAGCCCTCAAACATATCTTAAGCCCTATTTGATGAGTTCTTGATCCTAACTACACAAAAATAATTGAATCAATTTATTAGGAATTATGATTAGGAGTTAGTTAGCAGACCTAAGAACCAGAGCGTTCTTGGAACCAAGAGGGTCTTTAAGAATAAGATGAATGACTCCAGTATAGTGATTAGGGAGAAGGCCAAGTTGGTAGCTAAGGGATATAATCAAATAGAAGGAATTGATTTTGAAGAAACTTTTGCTCATATAGCTAGGTTAGAAGTTATTAGAGTTTGTTAGCCTTTGCTTTCTTTTGAGGCTTCAAATTATATTGGATGAATATTAGGATTACCTTTTTAAATGGGAATATTAAGGAAGATTTCTATGTAGAACAACCCCCTAAATTTGAAAATTCAGCTTTCCCTAATCATGCTTGTTGTAAATCTGGACCCAAGTCCTATAATTTTGATGATAACAAACATTATTGAATTCTTTACTATGTTATCTCCTATTAATTACTATTATTTCATATCTATTTTTATATTGTGCGCTAACATTTCAGGTCCACCATACACTATGTAAAAATGATAAACTCAAGAACGGGTAGAATAGAGTTAAGTGTCTGAAAGAGTTTGTAATTTTACTTTTTCTTTTTCAACATTTCTTAAGTTAAATTATGAATTTGGTGACCATACACACACACTCAAGAGAGTGAAATAGTGACAAAATTAGAAGCTCAATTTTTTGAACTAATCATATTATACAATTAATATCATATTATACAATCAACTAATTAAAAAATCATTAAAATCGCTAATTGTATAATTAAAATTTTTTGAACAAATTATATTGTACAATCTCGATCATATATGAAGATCAGTTGAAATCAATATCCCAACCGTCAATCACATTTTAGGTAATATTTTGATATTCAACATTTAAATTAATCATATCGTATGATATATATCACACTGCATAAATCTTGCCTAAATTAATTCGGTAATTAAGGAATAATTTTGAATTATATGATCCTAACAAATCATACAGGATGATTAGACCCAATCATACTGTATGACCCGATCTTTTCATGAAATGATATTTTATCATCGCTAATCATGTGGGAAGATAATCCAAGTTGTTTGAACTAATCGTGTTGGGCGTTTCTCAAATCATACTTGACCATGAGCATAATTCATTGAGCTTACCATACAGTGCCTTATTTTTCATATAGTACTAACAAGATTATTTAAACTAATCATATTGTATGATCTTTGATCTTACTATATAATTAGAGTCATCAAAGTTGAATTTATAAGGCTTCTTGTGAGGCCTTGTATTTAATCTCTCTAATTAGATTTGTTTCAATTCTTATTATGTTGAGTGTTCTGGAGAGAGAGCATAGATAATAGATCTAGAAGATCTTTGAGATGAAAAAAGGGAGAACTTATGTGTGAGGGAGAAGTAGTGTGAGAGGTTCACATGGTTGCTCTAAGCATCATGCATTATTTCCTCTAAGTGTCTCTGTAAGGATCTTGGGTGTTTTTTGGAAGAAGTTCTTCAGCTTAAAAATTGTTGTGGTTCTCTACCATCACTAAGAAGGTGAGAAAGGATTATAGGTTCTCTGTATTCTCTAGAAGGGAGAAAAAGGATTGAAGGTCTATTACCGTCACTAGGAGGGTGACATAGCTTCTGGTTCTTCACCACACCAGGTTTGGTGGAAGTGATTTTGTAAGGGCTTCTCCAACTTATTGTGGGGGGAAAATGATAGAAATTATAATGTTAGTGTAATACCCGGAATAAAGGACTACGGGGAATGGACGTAGGTCAAGGTTTACTGAACCACTATAAAATCTCTGGTATGTTATTTCTTACTTAATTTTTACTTTTCTACAATTTTATTTCTGCAATTTAATTTTACTACATGAAACACATTGTTTACTATCAACTAAAATTAAGTTAATTTGTGATTTACTAAAAAGGAGAATTTTTATATCTTGTTTGATATATTTGTGCCTTCAAAATGAAAAATATATTAAACTCTGATTAGCTTCCACCGTGCTAAGTTACGTATTTAGAATTATTTTTTTTCAAAATTATTTTCTGGCAAGAAAAATTTTATTGTCATAGTCATTTTTTTAAAAAAGTACTAATTCACCCCCCTCTCTTGGTGCACCTCGGGATAGTTCATTGAGGTCTTACAATCTCCTCGAACTTTCAAGTTGTATTAGAGCAGTTCTTGAGATTTAAATTTTAAAATCTTCAAGAAAAGATCTAATAAAACAATTTGAAAATAGAAATACTACAGAGGTTATTCAATAACTCGTTCACCAATTTTTGAAAACATTCATGTAGATTTTTTAGAAAATTTGTATGTCTACGTTTCTACAATCTGTTGACTATAGAATTTAGTATATGATTAAAATTGGTTATTCAATTCCATCTCAAGTAGTTAATAGTGTCAAAACTAATATTCCCTTTACTGAAAGGAGTTATGAGGATAGAAAACTTGCACAGTTAAATGTTAAATATTTGAATTATTTTTTCTATGCTCTGAAATTTGAGGATTATATGTGAGTATCTACATATACTATGGGGAAGGGAATATGGGATAGAATGTGCATTACATATGAGGGAACTAGTAAAGTTAAATAGTCTAGGTTAAATATTCTACTGCATGATTATGAACTATTTTGCATTAAACCTAACGAGAGTGTATCTAAAATGAATACTAGGTTCACCAGATCGTGACATCCTTACGTGCATTAGGTAAAGAGCTTTCTAATTCTAAAAAAAATTAATAAGATTTAAATTCATTGTTATCTCATTATCAAAGGATTTAAATGTATATTCAATTAACAACTTACTTGGGTCACTCATTATCTACAAGCAAAGAGTGGGTCAAATACTACTTGATGTATGTGATAAGAAGAAGAAGAAAATTGTGGCTTTGAAAGAAAATGACTCGAATAGTGACAGTTTTGTAGTGGAGGAGGTTGATGGCATTGCACTAATGACTCGTTAGTTCAAACGTTTCCTAAAGAGGAAGTAAAACCATTATCAACAATAATGGAACAAAGGTAAAATCAATAAAAAATTTAATGCATTGAATGTAGGAAACCATGACATCTCTGAACAGACTACCCTAACCTGAATACTCAAAAAATAAAGGAGAAGGGAGAAGAGAATGTAAAATTCAAGAAGGGGAAGCATAAAACGCAGAAGGCATTTTGGCCCAACTCCGCCTTAAAATCATTAAAACAAGAAGCATAAGAGGTAACAAACCTATATCTCATGGCTAATAATAATAATGATCAGCTAGATCAAGATGAGATATGTCAATTATCATATGATGAATAATTTATTATTTAAAAAAAATTCATGATTAATATAGGAAGTTAAAAAAGATGTATGATAATCTAAACACAAATTTTATTACTTTGAAAAAAGAGAATGATTGTTTGATAGCTAAACATTCTAGTTTAGATATAAATCACATGTCATTACTTAATGAGTTTATTGCATTAAAAAAGAAGCATATTGATTTATGTACTGCATATGATTCCTTGTATGAAAAATATATTGAGTTAGAAGACTCATTCAAATAGTTAGGGGCATGTGCATCTGAACTAGATGTTAGAGAGAATGCATTAAAAATGGAGATGGCTTACTTAAAAAACACAAATCAATTCGTATAATAAAAAAAATATACATTATAGAAGAACAAAACACCACCTAGTTTAACAAAATGGTCTAACCCCACATTAGTGCAAGCATTATACAACCCTAGGAAAAGGCACATCCCCTAGCAAAGACTAATAAATCCATTTCCAGGGGTTAGGTGTTATTCTTACGGCATTTTAGGTCATATAACCTACACTTGCACTATTCATTATAAGACACATCTAGTGTGGAAGCCAAAATTGTATGCATCACAACATATCGTACGCACATCTCATTCATTAAAGCATAACGTGGAATTGAAACTCACTTGAGTTCCCAAATCTAATGTTTGATTGATTTTATAGGAGTGCTCTCATAAAAGACCTAATGAGAGCATGTAGTACATGAATAGTGAATGCTCAAGGCACATTACTAGATCTTTAGTAGTTCACCATGTTGGAGGCTAGGTCAGAAGGCAAGGTCACACTAGGAGACAACACCACTAGAAAAATGGTTGGCTAAAATATAATTACAAAATCTAAGAATTTTATGATTGAAAATATCTTATTAGCAGATGGTATAAAATATAACTTACTTAGCATTAGTTAGTTATGTGATAAGGATTTTGATATTAAATTTTTATCTACAAAATGCATAATCATCTTTAATGGTAGATTAGTTTTAGAAGGGAAAAGGGTAAATACTATTTCTATGCCTGATTTAAATTGCATTGAATATTCTAATTCTCTATTTTTCAAAACTATTGATGAATCATGGCTATAACATACGAGACTATGTCATGCAAGCATGATCTTTAGGAATATCATCCAAAAAGATCTAGTTAGAGGTATATCCAGGTTAGATTTCACTAAGGACCACCTATGTAATGCTTGCCAACTAGGAAAATAAATTAAGTCTTCATTTCATTAAATCAAGGGCATCAACACCTATAGGCCACTAGAAATTCTTCATATGGACTTATTTGGAGCTGTTAGTATAGCAAGCCTAGAAGGGAAATCATATGGATTTGTAATCATTACTAACTACCCTAGATTCACCTAGGTTAGATTACTAAAATAAAAGAGTGAATCATTTGAAGAGTTTAGAACTTTGTCCACTTGGATACAAAGAAAATTAGGATATGAAATATCAACTATTTATAGTGATCATGGTGGAAATTTTGAAAATGATAAATTTTAATCTTTTTTTCAAGAGATAGTTATAGAATATAATGTTTCTACACATAGGAACCGTAAACATAATGGAATAGATGAAAGTAAAAATAAAATTTTGGTAAAAGCTACTAGGGCCATGCTAGCTGAATATTCTCTCCCTAGATACTTTTAGGTAGAAGTAGAAATTATTACTTGTTATATTTTGAATAGGGTTAATGTTAGATCCAAGTTAAATAAGACATCCTATGAGTTTTTTAAAGGTTGGACACCCAACCTTTTTCACTTGCATGTATTTGGATGCAAATGTTTTATCCTAATCAATAGAAAATCACCTATAGGAAAATTTGATCTTAAATCTGATGAATGAGTTTTCTTAGGATATTCATTTGTAGGAAAGGCCTATAGAATTTTTAATAAGAGGACTTTAGTAGTAGAAGATGCCACTCATGTTATGTTTGTTGAATCAGATGGAATCTCTGAACCTAAACTATAAGAAGAAGTAGAGGACATCCAATGGTAGAAACCATTAACTTAGGGGATAGAGTAAAACTTAGAGGGCCTTTGCCTAGAAAATGGAGATACTCATCTAGTCACCCTAGAGAACCTATCCTAAGAGACCCATCTGAAGGTTTTAGAACTATGCATGGACTTAAGAAGGAGGTACATTATATGGATTGAAACAAGCACTTAGAGCTTGGCATGAAAGATTGAACACTTTTCTCCGAGATAGAGCCTTTGTCAAGAGTAGTGTAGACACCACCCTATTCCTAAAGAAAAAATGAGAAGATCTACTCATTATCTAGATTTATGTAGATAAAATATTATTTGGATTTAGTATGAAGCAAAGGGGTGATGGAACTTCCTTTAGTCAATCAATTCCTCTTTTATTTGATAATGTTTCATTTGATTTTTAGAAAATCTACATGTCTACTTTTTTGCAATCAATGGATATTAATAAGTGGCATATAATTCAAACTGACTATTCTATACCGTCATAATTTATTAAAGGAGTAAAAATAAATATTTATTTTACTTAATAGAATAGAGAAGAATAAATTTATGCTCAACTAAATGATAAATCTTTAAATTTATTTTTTTGTGTTTTAACATATAAAGGCAATATGAGAGTTTTGACCTATACAATTGGAATAGATATTTGTGATAGATTTATTTAGATAGTGATATTTTCCATGATTTAGGTAGAGAAGTTTCAAACTTTGAAAATGTTAAAAAAATTACGTTATCTACTTAATAAATTTGATGTCAAAGTTATGGCTATATGTGAATTGAAAGAGTTGAATGCTTATTATATTGACAATCGAATCGACTCACTCATTGCCTATGAGCAAAGTATGAGTTAAAGACTTTTGGATGCATGTGATGAAGTCTATAGTGCTAAAATCCAAAGACAGGAATGAATGTGGCTTAGTAGATGATAAGAGTAAAAAGATAACATTGAAAACAAGTAAATTTGAAAGTCTACTGAAGCAAAAACACAAGTATCAACAAAAGTGGAGAAAATCTAAAAATGTTAAGTTTTTTTTCTAATATTATTTGCTTTGAGTGTAGGAAACTCGGACATCTAAAATATGAATGCCCAAATTTAAAAACTTATCATGTAATGGAAAAGGGTAAAAATAAGAAAAATGCAATAAAGAAATATAATAAAAAGCAAAAAATCTCCTTGACAAACGTAGCTTTTGAATAATCAGAATATGAGCAAGATGATGAGGTAACAAACTTATTCTAAATATTCAATGATTTAACTGTTAATTTTGATTAGGAATAAAGTTTGTTTGTGTGTTTGTCTATTTTGTGTTATATATATTAATTATGTTTAATACATGCTTGTATGTTTTTAATTTCTTTTAGTATGTTTTTGTGTTGGATGGTTTAGTTGCCTTATTTTCTAACTTTAAAATCTTATACATCTAGCTTAATTTATGAGTTATTTTATCTCTTTTTTTTAATAATGTCAAACAGAGAGAATGTATTGTGGTTGGATGTATTTATGGTTAGCTATTATTTAGTTTTTAAAAATTTCTTATTATTTAATTTTAAAAATTTATTTGTCTTAAAAAATAAAAAATAAGAAAAAATTCCCTATTTTTTAATAAATATCTTTTAGGAATGTGGACATTAAGAGAAAATATTTTTAGTTTGTAAATTCAACCAATAATATTTGTCATCATAAAAAAAAGGTGGAGATTGTTGCAACTTGGGTTTCCAAGTTTATGATTTTGATGATAACAAATATTTTTGATTACTTCTTTATTTCTCCTAGTATTTATAGTGCATATTTGTTTGTGTGTTAAGTAACACTTCAGGTATAATATGCACCGTTATTTGAAGATTCATGGCTCAAGATGGGGTAGTATAGGTTATGTTAAAAGAGTTTGTAATTTTTATTTATTTATTTTTAATTTCTTGAGTCAAGTCTTGTAAGGGTGCATTCTAGTTTGGTGACCGTACACACACACAAGAGGACCAAAAATAATTTTAAATATTTTATTTTTATGTATACTATATTATACAAAATGGATCTTACTATACTATGTTGGGTTACTAATATTAATTAAAATATTTATTTTCTAATTTTTTTTAAATATAACTATTTGTATTGTACGATCAATACGAACACCAAATCATTTGGACAATTTGTTATAATTAGAAATTATACCGTTCATTAAATTAGCAAAAGTTTAAATTTAAAATGTTGTTCTATTTCTATTGTACAAAACTAATCGTATTATATGATGTTTAAAATATTACCTTATTTAATCCTATGATTAATCAATTGAATCTAATTAATTTTAATAATTTAATCATACTGTACAAACTCGATTATACTGTATGATCAATAGAGATGATATTTGGTCATCCCATGACTCAACCTTGATAAACTATAGATTGGTTGAACTAATTATTCTAAACGAGTGGTCATTCGTACTGGTGATCATAATCTAATAGGCAAATTGAATTGAACATAATGTACGATTGGTCATTCGTATTGATTATCATATAATATTACTAGGTCAAATTGTACATGACGTACTAGACGATCCTTCGATTGTATTGTACAATCTTTCATGGCTGAATTAAATTTTGAGTTTTTTAAGCCCTCTATTTAAGCTTTCTCATAAGACTTTGTAAGAATCTTTTTTGTTATTCATTGAGTTAATTTCTTCTAGAGAAAGCTTGAAGAGAGAGCCTCGAGAAAGGGTGAGGTTTGTGAGAAAGGGAGAAGATCCTTGTGAGTTTCAAGGGAGTGTGAGTGATAACTTCACATGGTTGCTCCAGTGAACTTGCACCTAAGTTCCTCCATGCATCAAGGTTAGCCTTGAGGGAGATTTTGGGAAGAAGATTTCCTTGGTGTTAAAGAACTCGGGTTGTGGTAGATCAGCTGACCTATTATGATACAATTTTGTTAAGGGGATGTTGTGCTCTCTAGAGAAAAGTCTATTTTATTCCTATTTTTAAAGTTTAAAGAATACAATTTTTATATAAAGAGCCAATCAACATGCATTGCATTAAAAAAAATGAATGTTAATTAAGACTTAATTGCATAAAGCAAAATCTGGAAATTCTCTAGATATTCGGTACAAGTTCTCAAAAAACTTAAATAAAAGCCTACCCATCTTTCAAAAGATAGGAATCATTATTTTAAAGTGCTTAGGTGGTTTAGCTGACTTTCCAATCCAAGCTAATGCAAGTTCAATGTGCATTAGATAGGTTTAGGCTATTGTTCTGTATTATCCAACTTAGATCTATGTTCTGAGGCAAATCTCAAATCATAAGTCCTCACCCTCTAAGAATGAAATCCCAACTATCTATTAAAATGCCAACTCAAACATAAAATATTCTCTCTAAAATATTAAAGCCCAACATAGGATAGTTTAAAGTGCTTCTAAAAAGTCCTAGAATCTCAAAGTGATCCATTCTCCAATCATTTAGCTTCCAAAAAAAAAAAGTTCTAAATTGATCTAATCCCTTTTGAAAATTCTTCCTCTGTCATCCTTGTCTTAATCTTTGAAGTCTAAAGAAAGTACTATTTGCCACTTCTTCAATCGTGAGTATTTTTAGGATATTAAATTTTTCTAGGGTGTAATTAACCATAAA
>NW_021319199.1:476070-532669 GCF_001605985.2 Dendrobium catenatum | reverse complement strand
TTGTATAAAAAGAATTTGTTGGTATCCTTTATAATCAATCAATTGATAGGAACTTCCCTAATAGGCTGCCTCTACAATGTATAGTCCAATCAATGTTGATTCTAACTTTACATCAACTTTGTGATGGACTAAAATTGGTCTCTAAAGAATAAAGACCAAGTCTCCTACTTGGAAAGGCCTAGGGTAAAACAATTTATTGTGAGCTTAAACTATTTGTGACTAATATAATTCTATATTTTGTTGAGTTTGCAAGCAACATATTTCAATACCCTTAACTTTCTTTAACTAGAGCAGGAACTTTGTTTAGTTGTGATTTGATTTTGAATGGAAATTCTTAGTGATATAAATTGCACTTATAGAGGGGAACATTTTCGAACCCATTATAGGATATAATTTATGGAGTGAATCTTAAAGGAAAAGATGACTAAATGAAAAGGCTTACACCTATCCCTTAAGAATGAGATTTAGATTTTTATTGAATAGAAGATTTATTCTTTTTATTAAAATTTTGACCTGAACATTCGTTAGGGATGTTAATCCCTTAAGAACTAGCCTGAGGCTAACCATGAGGGGGTGAATTGGTATTTTAAAATTCTTTAAATAAAAACACAAAATTCAAACCAAAATCACCACATAAATTAAAGTACTGAATAATAAACAAATGCGGAAGCAATAGAAAAAGAACATAGAGATTTATAGTGGTTTGGTCGACTCGACCTACGTCCACTCCCCTAAGGCACCCTCCGAGTATTGCACTATAAAAGTGAATCTCCTTTTGCTCCCACAGCAAGGCAGAGAAGCCCTTACAAAACCTCCTTTTCGCCAACCCCGGGGAGGCAGAGAACCAACTCCTTTTGCTTCCTCTAGAAGTAGGTAGAGAACCTCGACCGATTGTTGAACCTCACCTCTCTCAACCCTTCCAAGGACAAGAGACTAAAGAAAAAGAAGAAGTGGAATAATTCTTGGAGCAACCCTTGCGAATCCCCCTCATAATCTCCCCCTCAAAAAAACCCCTCTCTCTCTCCCTCTCCTCTAGGCTTTCTCACGTCAAGACAGCAGCAAAAGATATTTTAAAATGTTGAACAAGAGCTCTTAAATAGAAGAGCTTTGAAATAGCCCATTAATTGCAACTTACCAACATTATCGTCCTGGTCGATCAGTGCAATTTAAGCCTAATCAACCGAGACGATCTGGGATGAACAGAAGAATTTTGGTCATATCCTCCAGGACAATACAATATCGTCCTGTACGATTAGTTCAAATCATAGATTTTTAGCCAGAACATCGCCCTGAAAGGAAGTCTGGACAATCCAAAATTAGCTTGATAGGTTGGGCCGATCTCACGATCGTCTTGGACGATTAGTTTAAACTAAAGGTAAATCATCCAGAATATAACGATGAATTTGAGCTGGCTAATGTTGATCGTCCAAGAGTAGCTAAAGTTTTTTTAACTGATCATCTCGGACGATCCTGTGATCGTCCAGGATGATGTGATCATATCAATCAAGCCTTAATTACTTTCCTTAATTATCAGATTAATTTAGGCATGATTGTGTCAAATCGTCCAGGTTGATGTACTACATCGGCATGGCTGATGTCCAAAAATAAATCCTACCTAAATAAATCTGGCAGCTAATTCTTTCTTATTTGGGCATATCGTCCTGGCTGATACAAGTATCATCTAGGTCGATCAGCTTAATGATGGTTGCCTTAACTATGATGCCTTAATTAGGGTTTCTATTTTTGACTAGATCGTCCAGGCCGATGTGAGTAAAAATAAAAAAACTCTAATTCAGACAAAAAAAAATCACTCAAGTGTGTGTGTAAGGTTACTTAGAATCAAACACCTCAAAGGTTACAATTGACTCAAGAAAGGGAAAAAGTACATTCAAAAATGACTCATACTTAGTCTACCCAATCTTGAGCTGGTTCTGATTGCTGTCTGATCTTGTGGTCCTGAAATATTAGTAGGCAAGGAAGTCGTAGAGAAATAGGATTCTTTGATATCATCAAATTCATAGTCCATGAAAACAAATTTGCAACATGACCCTCTCAAAATGATAAATAGGAATAAATTTAAAAGTATAGTGAGAAGAAGATTGACTCTAACTAACCCAAACAAGGTCCAAGGTATTACAGATCTGATCTAAGCACTATGTTTATATTTTAATGATAACAAATATTATTGTGTAAGATATTGATTTCTATTGTTTATGTGATATTGTGTTTTATTCTATGTATACTAATACTTCAAGAATTTAGTCCACCATTTACTTGCAATTCTAATCAGCTCAAGATTGGGTCTGTTATTTTCAATTTATTATGTATTTTTTTCTTGAGTCATATCATGTATTTGGGTGGATATTTTTGCTAAGAAACCTTGCAGACACACATAGGGTGAGATAGAAATGTTTTTTTGAGAGAGACTGTTTTCTTAAGTAATTAGTATTGTATGATTTTTCTTTGTATTGTACGATACGTGTACCATACTATATGCTTTTAATTCTTTCCGCTGTTGTTCTCTATCAAACCCTAGCCACCAAAGTTAAGGAAGATTCTAATTCTATATTGATTGTATAGTATGATTTGAATCATATAATACGCACTAATTAAAATCTTTCTTAATTACTCCTATAATTTAAGGCTATAAAATCAAGGACATTTATTGTGATTGACTTTATTGTATAAAATAATTCATATTATACGATTACCTGTGTATGAAATATGTCATCCCTTAGATAATACCAAACAAAATCCATGATTTTTATATTGATCTTATTGTATGTCCACAGTGCTGGATAATCAACCGTGTATGAAGTTGGCCATCGCAAGGATTGCCCCAAATGAACAAAAGGATTTTTTACATATCGTACTGCATGATTTTGGATCATATTGAATGATGTATTATAAAAGTTGAGCTGTTTGTCTGAATGATCTTGTTGGATGACTCTGAATTGAACTGATCGTAATGTATAATACATCTATCATATTATATGAACAAAAGATGTATGGCTTGGAAATTAGGGTTTTTTGAAGCCCTCTATTTAAGGATCAATAACACTCTTGTTAGATATCTTCGGTTACTTAGTCTTCTTGAGAGGCAGGTTAAGGGAGAGAAGAAGGAGAGCTTGATGAGAGAACATAGGGAGATTTTATGAGGAAGAAGTTATGAGGGGATTCATAAGGTTTTTTTAAGCATGAATCTTACATAGTACCTATAAGAATCTGCCTAGAATATCTGAGACTCTGAAGAAGAAGTTCTTTAATAAAGATTGTGGTTCTCTAACCATCACCTGGAATGTGAAAATAGATTTGTGGTTATCCGACTATCACCAAGAGGTGAAAATAGAGCTAATGTTCTCTACCTATAAAGAGCCATAGTTCTTTATCGCACCAGGGAGGCGAAACAACGTCTATATAGGCTTCTCTGCCTTGCTGTGGGAGCAAAAGGAGTGTCACCTCTATTTAGTGCAGAACTTTGAGAGGGAGTCTTCAAGGTGGATGTAGGTCAGGTTGACCGAACCATTATAAATTTTGGTGTGTTCTTTCCGTTTACTTTTCCCTCATTTTAATTTCCCCTTTTTTTTCTGAGATTTGATATGTGGTCAAAATATCTATTTTTTTATTATTAAATTAGTTCTATTTCTGCATCAAGAGATTTTTACTTTTTGTTTGTTAAAGAAAATTTTAAAATAACCAATTCACTCCCCCCTCTTGGTTATCCTCGGGACTAATTCTTTAGGTTTTAACCACCCTCACAAACTTTGGTGGCATTAGAGTGGAATTCATAAGATCATGTTTTAGAAAACTTTTGAATTTAGATCCATTAATAACTTTGGTAATTGCAACACTGCAAAAGGTTATTCAATTACTTGCCAACCTCTATTTGAAATTATACTTTTTGATTTTTAAAAAACTCACATGTCCACCTTTTTTACAATCAATTTATTATCGCATGTGGATGCTTATTCAAGATGGTTATTCTGCACCTTCACGATTAGTAAATGATGTTAAAACTGATATCCCTTTTTTTGAATGGACTATTGATGATAAAAATTTAGCCCAATTGAATGCTAAATGCATAAACTGTTTCTTTTGTGCTTTGAAATTGGAAGATTACATGTGTGTATCTACATGTACTACTGTCAAAAAAATTTGGGTAGATTATGCATTACTTAAAAAGGAACAAGCAAAGTGGAACAATCTTGGTTAAATTTTCTACCACATGAATATGAACTCTTTCGCATGAAACCTAGTGAATTCATATCTAAAATGTATACTAGGTTTACAAAAATCATCAAATCCCTACATACTTTAGGTAAGGAATTATTAAATATCAAAAACGTAAATAAGATTCAATGTTGTTTACCCTCTTCCTATGATGCAAAAATTTCTGTTATTATAGAATCTAAGAATTTGAATGTTTATTCTATTGATAATTTACTTGGATCACTCATTGCCTACGAGAAAGCAGTGTTCCAAAGATAGCTGGATATAGGAGAAAGAAAGAAGGAGAAAAATGTAACCTTTAATACTAATGATTTAGATAGTTCCTCTGATCAAGGAGATGAAGAAACTGCACTAATGAATCAACAATTTAGAAGCTTTCTAAGAAATAAGCAAAAGTGTCAGCAACATTGGAACAAATGTAAGAATTATAAAAATTCTAAAGCTTATCATGATATTGTTTGTTATTAATGAGGGAAATAAGGGCACTATAAACTGATTGTGTAACTCTTAAAGGCTACAAAAGCAAGGATAATGCTGAAGAAAAAGCTATGTTCCATAAGGATAAGAACAAATCTTAAACAACTTTTTTAGTAAACTCTACTTCAGATTCATATGAAACAGAAGAAGAAGAGGAAGTAAAAAAATTGTGCTTAATGGAAAACAACTATCTTGATCAGTCTAATGAAAATGAGGTATGTCAACTTTCATACGATGAATTATTTGCTATTTTAGAAGAAATTTATGATTCTTACAGTAAATTAAAAAAGAAGTACACTAGCTTGAAACTGAATGCTCAGTTCTGCAAAAATAAAATGAAATACTTAGAAAAGATGGTTTGATGTTAATAAAGATCATATGGCTTTGATGGATGAGTTAGATGAATTGAATAATAAATATTCTACTTCATCTAAAACATGTGAGACTTTAAAAGCATTGCATCTTGATTTAGAAAAGTCATTTAAAGAGTTAGAAGCATGTGTTAACATTTTAGATCTCAGTGAACACTCTTTAAAATATGAAATTTCTACTCTTGAAAGTGCTAATGAAATGTTGCAAGAAAAAGTAAAGGCTTTTCAAAATAAACATGTTTGTTAGTACTCATCATGTCATGCATCTCATAGGCCTAGGAATAGGAACCATAACTATCATAGGTTAGCTAACCATTTTCCTAATGTTAGATGTTATTCAAGTAGCATGTTTGGGCATATTAGCCACACTTCTGCTATACGTGGTAGAATACATTGTGAATACCAAAGCTACATCAAACACAACATGACATGAATTTTGATGATTTATCCAAATTTAAGAAGGGACCCAAACTCACTTGGGCTCCCAAAACTGCTCTTCCATGATCTTTGGATTTTAGGGCTCTCACAAAAGAACTAGTGAGAGCATGTGATTTTTGGGCTCAATATTATAACCCTATAACTTGAAATCAAACATTCATGAGCTTCTCAATGTATGTGTTTTGGCCTTGTGATTTTTCATGATTATATTTTTATTTAATTTTCTTATTCTTTTGGTTTTATTGTTATCGTTATTTATGGTTATGTCATGATCATCACACAAACCACCTTACTGAAATTCACTGTATGTTCTACAAATCAATATTTTTTTCTTAATCTTACTGTACAAATCATCTTTGTATTATATGATCTATACAACACTGCTTAGATTACAACCCTTGGCTTGATAAATGAACCATATTTCTTATATTATTTACCATCATATTGTACAAACACCTCTTCGTATTATACGATCCATGTGTCAACTCTATTTGGTATGAATTGAATTTAGCTTAGTATGACATTTATTATTGATCGTACTATATAAACATTCATTTGTACTGTATGAACCTTTTTGTTAACAAACATATAGCTTAACTCCTTGAGATGAGATCCATGTATCTAATCATCTTGTATGATGTTTGATCGTACTGTACAATCATACAGCTTTTTGATGAATCATATGGCTGAAATAATTGCATACGATTGTTCTGTACGATCACATAATCGTATGATATGATCTATTCATTTTCTATTTAAAGAACCAACTTCTTTTAAAAAATTAACACCTCTCTTAAGATCCCTCCTTACATTCCAATCCTTGCAATGGCTAGTTGGAAATGCTGTCATTAAACTAAGGGGAAGTCCTCCTTTCGGAGTACTGCAAAAGAACACTTTCATATAGCTTCTGATAAAACTGTCTACAAAAAGTACAAGGAAGCCAAGATCATGCACTCCAGACTTCTAAATCAATAGTCTCTTAGCTTCCCTGTAATGAACCTTTTCAACTCAACTGCACTTCAATTTCTCCTAACCTTGGCCTATCCCTTCCATTCTGAAATCATGTATGAATTTCTCGCAAATCTTAGGATTAGTGGGGATGTTATGGTTGTGACCTCTCGAGTGTGCTGCCAAAATGTAGAAATAACCAATAAAGACATTTGAATCAACCTTCAACTAAACACCCAAGGGAATAAACCTCTAACCATGTCCTCTAGATCCAATTTTGATTGGAGTGTTGTGAATCTTCTGCTAAGAAATGTTGACCTTAATTTTCAAAAACCTTTGGTTCAGACCCATAACCAAAATTCTAGGGTTATCCAGCATGTTTTGATAACTTCAATCATATCTAAAGCTAGAGACTGAATAAATATGCCTCCCCTACTGTCAATTATTACCTATTTCATCATGTTAAATACCCAAATGGATGAAGCTCACATGCTAATTGACTACATCTAAAACCTCACTTGCATTCAACTCCCATCCACTCGGAAAAAGCTGAACATTTCTAGGATGTGTGATAGGATTTATCCTTAGTATAAACTATAACATCACACATCCTGCACCTCTTGATCACATTCCAATCTTCTTTTCGTATGCCTCTTTTTGAATGTTATTTCATAGGGATCAAGAGCCTGAAGATCCTCTCTTTGATGATGAAGGAGAAGCTGCCCCTACAGTTGATCCTACACCTGCACCATCTCCTTACCACTACCAATATGAGGAGCTAATTTAGAGATTTTATAGACTGGAGACTCACCTGGATCAACAATAGATCCAACATGACAATGATATGGGTTGGTTAATGGTGCAGTTTGGAAACATTCAACATCAGTTCACTATAATCCAATAGCAATATGATAGTTTTATCCTATTCTTTCAACCACCTCTACCTCCACCTTTTGATCAGGATCCATCACTATACTAGTTTCTTTTGTTGTTTACTTTTAAGTTTATGCATGTCAGTTTGCATGTTATTTTAAAAATTTTCTTTCAAGTCTTTATTATGTAATTTTTTCTTAAAAAAGGGTTATTTTTCTTTCAAATGATATTTCCCCTCTTGTTCCTTATACTCGTAGATCTGATTTTTTTGCTCTTTGTTTGAAAATTTTTCAGTCTACCAAATTGATATTTTGCATAAGTGTATCAAAATTAAAAGATGTACAATTTTTGAATAAAACTATTAAAAGAAGCACAAAAGGAGCGCAATCTAAATTAGCTTCCATTTTTGGTAAATCTTTAAGTCTTAGAAAAGTTGGATGTTTCATAATATGCTTAATACTTGATTCTAGAAAATCATTGATCTTGATTTATTAGTTTTACAGTATTATTCTATTCGATATATTTCATGCTAACAGTCTAAAAAGACTAAGTTTCCCAGTCTACTTGTAATTCTTGAATTAGATTTTTTTGTTTTAATAAAGGATTTTAGCTTATGAAGTTGGTAAGATGGATGTACAAACTCTAGAATCCAAATCCTTTAGTTGCAAAATAGTCAACGCTTCTCTTATTTGTCCTTTTTTTTGTGTAGAGTAAGCTTATTACATTTTGAAAATGCCCATGCAAGTTAATAGAGGTGTGATATTTTGAGTTGTTAATCTGTGTACATATGTTTGTTTCCTAGTTTTGTGTATGTATATATTTTTATTTTTTGTCTCTATTTCTATTTTGTTTCCTTTCTTCATGTTGTTTCCCTCTTTTGGTGATGTCAAAAGGGGGAGTAGTATTTTATTATTTATTTTTATTATTATTTGTTATTATTGTTGTTATTTCTTTTTACACTCCTTTTGCTTGAAATTGGTTTTCATCAAAGGGGGAGACTTGTGTTTGTTGATTGTCTCTTTATTTCATATTGTTATCTTTTATACGGGAGAATTTTAAAAAAAAATTTGAGAAAACCTAAACAATAATGTTCTCCATCATAACAAAAGGGGAGATATTACAGATCTGACCTAAGCACTGTGTTTGTGTTCTAATGATAACAAACATTATTGTGTCAGATATTTCTTTCTACTATTTTTGTAATATTGTTCTGTGAGTACTAATGTTTTAGGAATTCTTTCCACCGTTCACTTATAATTATGATCATCTCAAGATTGGGTTTATGTATTTTTTCCTTTCTTGAGTAATATCATGTATTTGGGTGGATATCTTTGCTAAGTAACCTTACACACACACACACACACACACACACACACATATGGGGAGATAGAAATGTTTTTTTAGATAGACAATTTTTTTAAGTAATTCATATTGTACAATACGTGTATAGTCTTGTATACTTTTAATTTGTACCGTACAATCTATTGTGCTCTACCAAACCCTAGCCACTAAAGTTAAGGAAGATTCTAATTATGTACTAATTTTACAGTATAATTTGAATCATATTATACACACTAATTAAAATCTTTCTTAATTAATCCTTTAATTTAAGGCAATAAAATCATGGACCTTTATAGCGATTGATTATGCTGTATAAAATAGTCCATACTGTATAATTTCCTTTATACATTGGTAGTCCTTGGGATCGTACCAAATGAAATCCATGATTTTTGTAATGAACGTACCATACGATATTTATAATGTTGGATGATCACCCATGTATGAAGTTGGTCGTCCCAAGGATTATCCCAAATAAATAGAAGGATTTTCTATATTTTGTACCGTGCGATTTTAGATCATACTGAGCAATGTATTATAAAAGTTGAATAGTTCATCTAAACGATATTGCTGGATGACTCTAAATTTAACTGATCATACTATACGATGTCTATCATACTATATGAACAAAAGATGGATGGCTTGGAAATTAGGGTTTTTTTAAACCCTCTATTTAAAGATCTCTAACACTCTTGTTAGATATCTTTGGCTTCTTAGTCTTCTTGAGAGGGAGCTTGAGGAAGAGCAGAAGGAGAGCTTGGTGAGAGAACAGAGGAAGGTTTTGTGAGGGAGAAGTTATGAGGGGATTCATAAGGTTTCTACAAGAAAGAATGTTTTCTAGTATCTATAACCGTCTGCTTGGAATCTCTATGGCTCTGGAGAAGAAATTCTTTAACAAAGATTGTGGTTCTCTAACCATCACCTGAAAGGTAAAAATAGATTTTTGGTTCTCTGACTATCACCATGACGGTGAAAATAGAGTTAAGATTCTATGTCGCACCAGGGAGGTGAAGCAATGTCTATATAGTTCAATACTTGAAGAGAGAGTCTCTAACGAGTGGATGTAGGTCAGGTTGACCAAACCTTTATAAATTTTGGTTTGTTATTTCAATTTATTTTTTATGCAATTTAATTTCCACACTTTTCTATGATCTGATTTGTGGTCAAAATTCTCTAATTTTATTTATTGTAAAATTAGTTTCATTTCCACATCAAGAGGTATTAACTTTTTATTTGTTAGGGAAATTTTTAAAATAAACAATTCACCCCCCTCTTGGTTAGCATTTGGACTAGTTCTTTAGGGTTTAACCACCCTCACAAACTTTCACAAGGATTTATATTTTGGAAAAATATTTAAGGAAAATGGATTTTTTAAGATTTAAATTTTTGAAAAGGAAGCAATTTAGTTATTTAATTTTTGGCATACTTTGTGCATATTTTATTTTGGCATGCTTACTGTATCATTTCATTTTTAGCACACTTTGTTAACCTTTTCATTTTTTTGTAGGAGGCTTCTTTTCTCAAATCTTAAAATTCTTATTCTCAGTTGTGAGGTTATCTTCCAAACATAAGAGAAGAAAATTCAATCTCTTATATAAGAAAGAAAAATCTACAAAATAAATCCAATCATTTGATAAAAAAAATAACTTGACTAAAAAATCATTGAGTTTATAGATAAGCATACAAAAGATGCCTATATGATAAAACATTGCAAGAAGATAGAGAAATTTTCATTTCTAAATCCAATTTTAGTTTGATATAAATTTTAATTCAAAGATGAGATCTACCAACACAAGTGGTGGAACGGTTGGAAGAACGGTTGGAATGTTGCAATTTGGGCTCTTGGGTTTATGGTTTTAATGCTAAAAAATATTATTGATTGCATCTTTATGCTCCTAGCATTTGTAATGTTTATTTGCTTTTATGTGTATTAACATTTTAGTCACGTCATGCACCATTCAATAAAAATTTAGGACTCAAGATTGGGTATAATATGATATCTGAAAGAGTTTGTAAAATTTATTTATGTATTTTTCAATTTCTTGTGTCAAGTCTTGTAAAGTTGTATGTTAGCTTGGTGATTGTGCACACACACACTCATTGAAATGAGATAAAGAGAAAAATTAGAAGAGTAATTTTCTAAACTAATTTTACTGTATGATAGTCTTGTACTACATGATCAGTTACTCAAACAATATTAAAATAGCTCATTTTCTAATTATAGCTATTTGAAGTAATCATATTAGATGATCTTGATCGTACAAGCTGATCAGTTGAAATCATGAACTTAGCCGCCAATCATAATTTAGGAAATATTATGAAATATAAATTATCTAAAAATCTTAATGTATGATAGATTTTATATTGTACGATGTAATTAAATCTTGACTAAATTAATCTAATAATTAGGGATGAAATTTAGATTTATTGGTCCAATAAGATAATAATGTACGATTGGACAAATCGTATTGTATGACTATATATTTACATGGGATGTTATTTATCGTTTCCAATCATACATGATGATAATCTAATTTGATTGTATTAATCATACTAGATGATCAGTTCAAAAACTTAAGCTGATCTTATAGCTCCTTACTCTTCGTACAGTACTAATAAGGATGTATTAATCTAATCATACAAGACGATCCAAGATCATATTGTATGATCATAGATGAAATTCTATTGGGACACTCATAAGGCGACATAATTATGTGAGATTCTATTTAGAACCTAGGAGATTTAAGGGACCATAATCCTTTGAAATGTTATATATGACCAAGAATATGACTCTAAAATTTGTCAAATGTTTTATATTTATAAAGCAATGCTAGTCATAAGGGTCCAGAATTCTTTGGGAGTCATAAGGGGGTAGAATCTTAAGAGATTATATCAAGGATTGGAGAAAATTTTGATATGAACTATTCTGTAATATAAATTTTTACTTAATTAAGTGCACAATATTATTATTTAAATCATTGTATAACTGCTATACTCTTTTATGTTGCTTGACAAAATGATTTATTATAATACACTTAACTATATTTAAATATTTTGAAAATATTTAGTAAAAGTAATAATTTGGAAATTTGAATCTATGTTTGTGGCTTACTGAGCTGTTGTAGCTCACTGTGATTTTGCATTCTACTTTGAATTCTTTGATTAGTTGAGAGGAGTTCTCTGATGTGTTTTAAGCATTGTTCATACCTTCTTTTGCATGTTAGCAGACATACGAGGCTTTTTTGAGATTGGTTCAGGGGAGCAGGTCTATGATGCAGTATGAGGTAGAGTTTACTTCTTTAGCTAGATATGCTTTGTAGCTGGTTAGCAATCCCATGCTACAAATTTTTGAGATGACTTTGAGATAATCTGAAATGGCTACTAGTATCATTCACATTTTTTTTTTTTTTAGTTTTTAGAGCATATGGAGAGAGCCTGATTGATTGAAAATGATCTCATAGCTACTCAACAGTTGTGGACTTCTAATAAGAAGAGGTTTTGTGGTAAGACATTTAGAATTAGATTTTTTAGAGAAGAAGAGCATATTCATTCCTAGAGAGTCTAAGAAAATACAAGTTTTGGTTTACCCATTTAACAAACAGGTAGGGTTTAGGTTCCCATTTTTTACCCGTTCAAAAAAAATCAATCTAACAACTAATTAGTATAATTAAAATTTTTTTACTAATTGTATTATACGAATAATATCATGCAGGAAGATCAATATATAGAAAATAAGATCTGAATCGCTAATCATATTTTAGGCAATATATTGATATTCAAAATTTGTATGAATCATACTGCACATACCTATTATGATGTATAATATAATAAAATCTTGCATAATCTAATCCTTCAATTAGGTGATTGAATCTAGATTAATTGATTCAATCAGATTGTATTGTACGATTTAACTCATCATACTGTATGACCCGATCACTTCTCAAGATGATAATTAATCATCATCATTTATATCAGATGGTAATCCAATTTGATTGAATTATTTATACTGGATGATTCCTTATATCATACTGGGGGATCAGCTCAAATACTTGAACTGATCATACAACACCTTATTCTTCATTGAGTATTAAAAGGCTATTTAAACTAATCATACAATATGATATGTGATCGTGCTGTATGATTAGTGTTGATAGAATTGAATTATTAGGGTTTTTGCGTTGTATTTAAGTTATCTTAATAGACTTGTTTCAAGCCTTTTAACTGTTGGGTTATTTGGAGAGAGATATTTTAAGAGAGATCTTATAGTGCTTATGGAAGGAGAAATTAAAGGTTATGTGTGAGGGAAAAAGGGTGTGAGGGGATTCCACACAAATGCTCCGAGCAAGCATATGCCTTATTTCCTTTGAGTTTCTTGTATGATTTCTTGGATAGCTCTGAGATAAAGAACTTTGGCCTGAATATCATCGAGGTTCTCTGTCTTCACTTTTTTGTTTCACCAGGAGGGTGAAAAAGAGGTAAAGGTTCTCTACCTTCATTATGAAAGTGAATAAGAGGTCAAAGTTCTCTGCTGCACTGGGTTAGTAAAAAAAGTGTAAGGGCTTCTCAACTTAGTTGTATGAGCTAAAGGGAAGACACTAAAGTCTTAGTGCAGTACTTGGAGAGGACTCCAGGAAGTGAACGTAGGTCAAGGTTGACCGAATCATTATAAAATTCTAGTGTGTTTTTTCATTATTTTCTTTTCTATTTCCCTTATTTTTATTTTATGCATTTACTTTTTTAAAATCAGTGGTAGAAAATGATTGTAAAGTTTTTGAATTAATTTTTTATGAGAAAAAATTTAAAACTTAATATAATCATTGTTGGTTTCTTCCGTTAAATTATTATATGTGAGATAGTTTATAAAAGTAGGGTTTTAAAAATGGTGAAATTTTTTAAGTAACCAATTTACATGTCTACTTTTCTTCAATCAATTGATTTTTGCATGTGGTTGATGGTAAATAAAGGTTATGATACACCTTTTAGATTAATTGATGGCATTAAAACTTAAATACCCTTTACTAAATGGAATATGGAGGATAGAGAATATGCACAATTGAATGATAAATGTTTAAATCAATATTTGTATACTCTTAAATTTGAAGATTATATGAGTGCATCTGCATGTACTACTTGAAAAGAAATTTGGTATAGACTTTGCATCATATATAAGAGTATTAGTAAGGTGAAACAATTAAGATTGAATATTTTATTGCATGACTATGAACTTTTTTGCATGAAACCCAATAAGAGTATATCATTCATGTATACTAGGTTCACACAAATAGTGACTTGAATCCTTATATGCTTTAGGTAGAGAAATTTCATATTCTAAAAAGGTTAAGTGGTCTACCTAGTAATTATGATGTTAAGGTTACTGCTATTTGTGAATCAAAAGATCAAAATTTTTACACTATATATAACTTGTTAGGATCATTTATTTTCTATGAGCAAGGTGTGAGTCAAAAATCGTAGGATTTAGTAGACAAGAGAAAGCATAAAGTTGTGGAACTAAAAAGAAAATGAATTAGAAAGTAAGAACTCTATAGCTGAGGAAGATGATGACATACCACTGATGACATATCAATTCAAAAACTTTTTGAAAAGAAAACAAAAGCGTTATAAGTAATGGAACAAAAGTAAAATAAGAAATTTCAAAGCATCGTTTGATACTATTTGCTTTGAATGTAGGAAATAAGGCCACTTAAGAATAGATGGCCTCAATCTAAAAGCTCACCCAATCAAGCAGAAATGTGAGGAGAAGACTAAAGTAAAAAAGGGAAAGCAAAGGATATGGTAGGAATTTTAGGTGGAATCTACTTCAAACTCATCAAATTCAAAAGTGGAGGATGAGGTAACAAATATATGCCTTATTGAAGATAATAGTCTTCATCATTCTGATCAAGAGGAGGCATATGAGATTTTATATGAAGAATTATTTTAAGTTTCTAAAAAAATTTATGAAGAATAAAGAAAGTTTAAGAAAATGTATGCTAGTTTAAATTCTTAATTTTTTGAATTACAAAATGAGATTGATATTCTTAAGGTTGATCATTCTAGTTTAGATAAAGAGCATACTTTCTTACTTGACTTTGATGATCTAAGCATGATGCATATTGAGTTAATCAAAGAGCATGAATCATCAAAATCCAGGTATCTTGAGTTAGAATTATATAAATAATTAAAAGCACTTGCATATGAACAAGATCATAAGGAGCATGCAAAACTTGAAGTTAAAAGTTTAGAAAGTTCTAATGAAATCCTAAGAACAAAAATTCATGCACTTCAAAATAATAAACCACCATATACCCTAACACAATAAACTAACCCTAAAATATTGTATTATTGTAACTGAGCTCTCAAGTTTATGATTTTGAGGATAACAAATATTATTGATTGCCTCTTTATTTCTCTTAGTATTTATAGTGCATATTATTTGTGTGTGTACTAACATTTTAGGTACATCATGCACCATTCAATGAATATTCATGGCTTAAGATTAGATAGAATAGGGTGTGTTGTAAGAACCTATAATATTCATTTATTTATTTTTTATCTCTTGAGTTAAGTCCTATAAGGGTGTATGCTAGCTTGGTGCACACACATTCAAGGGGAACAAAATAAGTTTAAATATTTTAATTTTTGTTACATCAAACTATATGATTTAGATCATGAAGTATGATCTATATTAGAAAAATTAGTAAAATATTTTATTTATCTGAGAATTTAAAAAAATATATATATAACTAATCGTATAGTATAAACACCACATCATACTGGACAATCTGTTATAATCAGTAACCCTATCATTCATTAAATTAGGAAAAAAACTTGAATTTTAAATGTTGTTCAATTCAAATTGTACGAACCTACTCATATTGTATGATGTTTAAAATATTGCCTAATTTAATCCTATAATTAATCAATTAAAACTACTTATTTTTATTATTTTGATCATACTGTATGAACTGGATCATATTGTACGATCAAGAGAGACGATATTGGTCATCCCATGATTCATCCTGGACGAATAGCAACTCGATTGAACTAATCAAATCATATTATTATTCATTCATATAATATAATTTGAATAGATCTTATTATACTAAATATTAATCGTACAACACTAACAGGAAAAATTAAATAGATCGTGCTGTATAAAATGAACATCGTACAACACAAACTGTAAAAATTTGAACTGATCGTATTGTACTGACTGGTGATTGTATTGTACTAACTGGTGATTTTATAATATGGGTATCATATTATATGAACATTGACGATAGAACAAAAATTTTAGGATTTTTGTAAGCCTTCTATTTAAGCTTTCTCAGAAGATTTTGTAAGTCTTTTCGATATTAATTGAGTTTTTTTTAAGAAATCTTGAAGAGAAACCCTACATCTTGAGAGAGAAATGGTGGGATTTATGAAAGAGGGAGAAGATCCTTGTGTGATTTAAGGGAGTGTGACAGTGAGTTCTAAACAATTGCTCCAGCGAACTTACACCCAAGTTCCACCATGTGTCAATGTTCGTGTTGAGGGAAGCTTTGGAAAGAATATCTAAGTGATATAAAAGGACTCGGCTACTCTGCCACACTAGGGAAGGAGAAAGTGATTCGACATTCTCTGCCTTCACCAGGAGGGTGAAAAAGAATTCTAGATTCCCTGCTTTTGCCAAGAGGATGAAAAAGAATTACAGGTTTTCTGCCTTCACTAGGAGGGTGAAAAAGAATTCAGAATTCTCTACCTCACTAGGAGGGTCAAAAGATTACGGTCCTCTTCCACACAGGGTTTGTGGAAGAGATTTTATAAGAGTTTCTCCACCAAGCTGTGAGAGCAAAATAAGAGTCACTAAAGGTTTAACATAATACCTAGAGAGGAGGACTCTAGAGAGTCAACGTAGGCCATGATTTAACAAAATCACTATTAAATTCTGGTGTGCTCATTCTAATTTTTTATTTTTTGTATTTTAATTTTTGTAATTATTTTTTTTAAAATTGTATGAAAAAAATCTATGGTTGATGTTAGATCGAGTTGATTAAATTATCATCACCATTATTGTAATTGTTGTTAAGTTATTAGCTTCCACATTGGGTGATCAAATTATTTCTTTTAAGTTATTAAAATTTTTCAAAAAGATCATTTTATGCCAAAGAAATTTTTTAAATGACCAATTCACCCTTCTTGGTGTGCCTAGGGTTAGTTTAACGAGGCCTTACAACCTCCTCAAACTTTAAAGTATGCATCATATTATACCCTTTGAAAGAGGTAAAACACCCCACATAGATTGGTAAAGCCAATCCTTGGTGTTAGGTACTATTCTTTTGGTATATTAGATCATATAGCACACATTCGCATAATACACCGTAGATCACATCTAATAGGGTGGCCAAAATATTTTACATCACATAATAGCATGCATGCAAATTATTCATAAGAATAAGGTGGTATCCAAACACAGTTGGGTTCCTAAATCTAATATTTGATTGACAATGTTGGAATGCTCTCACAAAAGACCTAGTTAAAGCATGTGGTACTTGGTCAGCGAATACTCATGATAATTGACTAGAGATATGAAGTAATTCATCTCCTTGAAGGCTATTCAGGCAAAGTTACAATAAGAAATAATGCCACCAGGAAAGTGGTGGATTTAGGTATTATTAAAAATTTTATGAATTTTATCATTAAAAATATTTTACTAGTAGATGATCTAAAATATAACTTGCTTAGTATCAATTAATTATGTGACAAAGGATTTGATATTACGCTGTTTTGGCAAGAGGGAAGTGCAAATTTTGGAGTTCTTATGGCTATTTTCGCATAAGAATTGCTATGGAATTTGGGTAGGTTTGTCGTTACTTTATTGCAAAATTCCTGCAGTTTTTGTGAGCTTTTCCTACTGTTTTTTGTAAGAAGAAAGTGCAGATTTTGGAAGTTTTTCTCGCTGTTTTACATAAGAATCCTCACTGCTTTTGGATGGATCTTGTATTGCTTCTTGGTGGAGACTCCTGCAGTTTTTTTTGTGAGCTTTCCTGCTGTGTTTTCTTTTTTGTAAGAAAAAAGGTGTATATTTTGGAAGTTTTATTGCCGTCTCCTTGCACAAGGATCTTTTGTCATGAAGCTTATGTTTATTCATGAAACATCGTATGGTAAAGAGAATTTGTAAAAGCCATGTAGATTTCTTAACAAAATATGCTTCTAAAATACCTTTGATGAACTTTGGGTGGAGTATTTTATAACAATTTCAAGAAGGCACGAGTATAGAGAATTTTGTGATGATTTGTGGCTATAAGGTAACGACATCTATGCTAGTTTATTACATGAAACCTTACAAGCATTACATACAAGTTGTTTGATAGAATATCGTTGAAAGAATAGTTGAAAAGCTTTATTTGAATGGAAACCCTTCTTCTCAAGTTTTCTTTGATCGTATACATTTGGCCATGAAAGAAAATTAGCTAATACATGATGAGTATCATCTTGGTGTTAAATGTATTGATATTGTTGGAATTTTGATAGTGTCTTGCCTATGGTTTGTATCATGTGCATCAATGCGTATCCTACAAAATGTTATAAAGTTTGTTATTTTTCATAAAAAATGCATATGTAGGAAAATTTGAATTGGAGCCTTTGTATCTTTTCTATTCCATTTATACACTATTCATTGGCATCACCACAAGAATTTGTTGGAAAGCTCTTATGTGCATTCATGTTACAAAACTTGTCTTGGGTGTGAGAACGAATTCATGAATTTTGGTTAGAGAATTGCTTGGAATTGTTGGTGGCACGTAGTATGAAAAATACAAGTTTGTTGGAAGAAATTTTATGTCTATTCTAGATCATTTGATAAATGAAATGCTTATTTCTATGACTAGTAAATGTTTGTATATTTCATACATGCTTAGAATGAAATCGTCTAAATGCAATCTTTAGAGTGTTTCTTTTGTGAGGTTTTAAAGTAGAGGTTGTTGGAAAATATTACAAGTTTTATATTTGATTTCATGCTTAGGAAGTTTTTGCTAATTATCTTACATCGAAAAGCTTTATTAAAAATTTTTGTGAATGTTTTGCGAACTTGCTTTTTGTAAAAAAAGGGGATTTCGTTTTACTTATGTTAAGATTAATTAATATTGGCTTTAGACTAATTTGCTTTAAAGAGTTTTATGCGACATTTTTTTTACAAGTGCTTTACGATGAGGGGTTTCTATAAAACCTTCTCGTTGGAAAGCTTTAGGTTTTCATACCCCACTCCAAATAAAACGGAGAGGCACTTGATTGTCGGTATTTTGTAGGGCTTTGAGTCAAACCATGATTTTGGTAGATAACCTTTTGTAGAATTTTTTATGACACTTAGTTTAGAGGTTCTTGCAAGTCATGTTGGATTTTCTTAGACTTGTGTAGTAGTGTCCCTTAGCACCTTTTGAGAATGATTATGGTTTCTTCATTTGAGTTAGATTATTTTAGTATGTATTTCAAAAGTGAGTTGGTAGGATTTAAAACCTTTAGTAGCTTTATGTTAGAAGTCCTTAGTGTCCTCTTTGGAGCAAGACAGTCCTTACTCCTTTGGATTCTCTCTTGAATGTTAGTCTCTAAAAGTATAGAATTTTTGGGATGAGTGCAAAACCATAGAGAATCTAGGCTCAAGTCTGGTCATAGAAGTACATCTCCCTTAGTTAATTTAGCCTTGGTTTAAGGTGTGTTGGGAGTAGTCGAGTCAAACGTATCAAGTGCCTCGTTTAGAGTGGGAACATCAAAGGGCATTGTTGTTGTTATAGGATGCACTTGACTTCTACGAATTGTATCCGATAACAACAATGCCTACACCCCTTTTGGTATTTGATTTTCGTTCTTTTTATATTCTTCGCATTTAGTTGTCTTTTGCTTAGTTTTGTTAGTTTCTTCACTATTTCTCTCGCATTTCGGTACTGCACACCTACAAATTAAGGAGAATCCACAGACATACGACTCGATAAATAATAAAAGATACGTTCTAGTTTTTATTGCATTTTTTATTTCCTTACACTGTTATTTATTTATAGAACTATTCTAATACCTATTTTCTCTTATGTTACGAGGTACTCTTTTGGAAAGCAATGGATAAGGAGCACTTGGAGCTGGAGCTAGGACAATCGGATCCGAGCATCATTCGCCCCTATTCATTCCGGTAGGGGCGCTACGGGCGGAACCACTAGGTCATAGCCCCCGGTGCTGTAAGATTTCTAAAAACTTAGAAAACCTTTAGGGGCCTAGATGTTTGTACGCCTCCTACCCTTAGGGCCTTGTAGAAACTTCAATTATATATTTAGGATTGCTTTTACTTCTTTTTTTTTTTAGATCCCTAAAACCCTGTGACATCCGTATAGAAGTCTTAGGAATTAGAAAACAATATCACTTTTGATCCTACAATACTAGTGACATCTAAGGACAAAAACTAAGGACCGAGTCTTATAAAATATAGACTTAGGATGCATGCTCCCTGTAGGATAGAGACATCAAAACAAAACCTAGTGACACGTTTTCCTAGATTTGGGTTTTGTTTTCTTAATTCACTAATGATCAACCAACTAACTTTAATCTAGTTCTTAAAAATCTATTAAAACACTCAATCCTTAATCAAATTATTGTTAATATTTTATAACTATTAAACTTTAAATCTAAGACATAAACCTAAATCAATTCTAACTAATCTAATAATTAACTCTTAACCAATCTAAAATCTAAAAGATGTAGATTATATTAGAATATTAAGTTACAAATTAAATTCATTAGGATTAAAATACTCTTAAAGATCAAACTTAGAATAATCTTTTAAAAGTAATCGACAAATCCCTTAATACACAACAACCGCTCCAAAAGTGAAGTTTATTGGATGGACTACTCCGGGCTGCGGGGCTAAGTGTCCTAAGGAGGCTGGTTCCTCGAGCCTGGTGGCACAACGCCACGAATGGATCTAATGGAGCGTCAAAACTTAAAATTAATTTTTCTAATTGGCATAATTCAAACTTGATTAAGAAATGATTTAATTCACCCTTTTCTTTTCTTTTAACAACAAACTACAATAATTAAACAAAGTTAATTATCACTGGGTAACCCAGGCCTACGAGGCTATTAAGTTAGCCCCAAGGAGGGTGAAATAAACCTCACGGCCTCGGTGTGAAACAAAGGTGGTAGTTAATTAAACATAAAAATAAAACATCCTAAAATATTAATATTTAAATTTTAATCTAAAATTCCTTCCCTTGCCCCTTTCAACAAACAAAAAAAATACAAACAAATTAAACTATCTCATATGGGACCTACCAAAACCCCACAGCTTTCACACACTTAGATGAGTTTGATAGGACACGACTATTAGCTTTAGGTTAGGCTGTTGTCCTGCTTTACTTTTCTGTACTTTGTGGTGACGCTCTGCATGTGACTCGTGTGCTGGTTGTTGTTTTTGCTACCTATTGTAGCTTTTCTGCTGTGTCGTTTTTTTTTTTACTGCTTTCTTTTAGCTTTTCTTTCTGTACTGTGGTTGTGACGTTAGAATACCCATATGTTAGGCACGCTCTTTCATACTAATATTGTTTTCCTGCAGATGGCCGTGCTCACACGGCGCTAAAAAGGGGGCTAAAAATTAATAATAATTATTCATAACTGCTTTAGGTACCTACTTCAGCTGGTTAGCCCCCAATAACTAGAGCACGGCCAAGTGATTGATGTGAGCATTTCTTTTATTCATATATAACTACTTGGATGAATTCTTATTATAAACTGCTTAGGATAACCCCTACAGGAGAGTCTAGATTTTTTATTTTTAATAATGTAATGTATTTAATAGTAATTGTTGTGAAGATCTAAAATAAGGTATTTTTAAAGATATAGGAATCCAAATGGAAAAGTAAACCCCTACAGAGGGTTTCCTTTTTCATTTGGATATCCTTTTGGAGTGTTCACTACAAGGAGTCCAAAGGGAAAAGTAAACCCCTACAGGGGTTTCCTTTTTCATTTGGGCATCCTTTTGGAGGACGTACTACGAGAAGCCCGAAGAGCTGAAGATGATCCAAAGACGAATCAATGGAGTGAAGAAAAAGACTGAAGAGTAAAGATAAAAATGCCTTATTTTAAGATTTGCGTCGTTCCCGGGTTGTTGTCGGTGGAGCCCGGCCACCCTTACTTTTCTGTACTTTGTGATGTAATATTGTATGGCACTTGTCATGGACACTCTTTTCCGTGGAATTTTGTTGTTTCTGTTGTGTTTTGTTTACTTTGATTGCGCAGTAGAACCATCATGCTTTTCTTAGGTTTCTTTTCTGCATGTGCTTGTGTCTAATCGTTAGGCTCTTTAGGGATAAAATTTTTATACTCATAATTATTAAATAAAAAAATTTTAAGATTAATTCACATTGAAATCATAACGATTTTAGGGAATAGCCGGAATCGTCCGGGGCGCATGCACGCATTCTCTCTTCTATTAGACAAATTTCCCCGCCTGCGGGTAGAGTCTGGATAATCTGACCTATGAGGATGAAGTGCCGGACCTGGGGAAGTTTAGTCATTCAAAAATTATTTTATAAAGCCTTTTTAAAATTCATACATATCTGATTTGGAGACTTTTAACTAGCATAAATTGCATTAGTAACTAATTAAAATTAAGATTTAATTGCATTAGTTTTAGGAGCATTATATCACTCATAAGTGTGGGATCATTTAGGAATCTCTCTAGTGGTCGATCCCAAATTTCAGTGTCTAAACTACCCTCCCATCTTTCATACAGACTGGACAGCATGGATTTTACACGATTAGGTGGTTTTAGCTGGCTTCCTTTGTCAGGCAAGGAACAAGTCCAGGATTGCATTAGCTAGGTCGTAGATGCTAGAGTTGTGTGTACGACGCTGCTTCTTTTATAGATTTAGGGTCTAAAGGTGAAAGGTACAAGTGTACCTCTATACACCTTATTGGTGGGTAAGTTCTCCATTCTTTCGGAGACTATAAACCCTACCCATCTGCGTCACACAGATGACGCCACCTCCTTCCTTCTCTCATGCATGTCTGAGATGTGTTGTCCTTCCTTTTTTCTCCAGTTTCCACTTCTTCTAGCTGGCCGGATGTTGACTGAACCCCGTGTGATCTGATTGAGCAAAATTGGGACCTTCTTCCATTTGATTAGGAAAGCCTAGAAACCCCTTTGCACTAAAATCATTCGGAGAAGATAATATAACATCCTTAATCGAGAGTTTTCCTAAGTCAAGGCTTAGGATATAATTAACTACGGGGGCTTGCGCCCGTAGGAAACCTATCCCCACAATCAAATAAACCCTATTCGAGCCAATATATCGAATAGGGGAAATCCCGTGAATTTTGGGTTATAGATACTATTATCCATCGAGGTTGGTAGGTGAAAGCTGCTATCCTCCATGGCTAATCGTATCTATAACTCCATCTGCTCTTCCATCGACCTGCTTGTGTCGATCGTAAAGGTCTACGACCATTTTGTCCTACAGGATAGTGTGATCGTACCCTTTGCAATGGAACCACACGAGCAGAATCCTTTCGGAGACCCACAGGATGATTATGAACTTTCTTGTATGAAACCTTATGATACAATCTTAGACTTGTATATAAGGTTTATTCGAATTGTGGCATCATTACATTCTTTAGGTAAGAAATTTTCAAACTTTAAAAAAGTCAATAAAATTTTACGTTGTTTACTTGAAAAATTTGATGCCAAAGTTATTGCTATTTATGAATCAAAAAATTTGAATGAATATTCTATTGATAATTTGATTGGGTCACTCATTGCCTACGACTAAACTTTGGGTCAAAGACTTTTGGATGCAGGTGAAACGATAGTACTAAACACTGAAGACTCGGAGAAAAGTGAGTTAGTTGGTGACAAAAGTGATGACTTATCATGCAAATTGGAAAGCTCACTAAAATATAAGCATCAATAAAGGTAAAAATTATAAGAAGATTAAGATTACTTCTAACGTTATTTGCTTTGGATGTAGGAAATCTGGACATATAAAAAATTAGTGCCCTAATTTGAGAACTCTTCCTGCAAAAGAAAAAAGATAAAACTAAGCAAATTGTAAAAAGGGTAAATAAGTAAGTTGGGGTTGACTTCTCTAAAAATTGTCAAGGTAATGAAACTCATGATTTTGACTCTCTAACTATTTTATTTTGATTCAAATCTTCATCATATTATAAATTAGATTTGGAAACTGATCTTTTTCATCTCATTACATTTTGTTTATCATATAGGGATCTTTTGCAAGTTGTTGAATCTACCTCATAATTTTCTTAATCAAGTAGTTCATTTTATCAATAGAATGGATTTAATTTATTTTTAAAATTTTAAAAAGGTAGTATATTAAAAAAAATGATCAATGATGTCAAATTAAAAGATGCGCAATGACACCAAAATTAAGAAAAAAACAAAAAATGTATCAAAAATTAAAAGATGTGTAAAGTGCGCCAAAAAATCGACAAGAGGCATAAAATGAGCCCACAAAAAGTAATGCTTACCTTTCTTGTATCTTCTTAAAGCTTAAGAAAAACCTTGATATTTTCGAAACTTAAGCTTGAAAATCATGATTATTGATTCACCAATTTTTATATTAATCTTCTATTTGATATGTTTTACGAAATGAGTTTTGAACAAATTAGTATTTCTTTTTCTAATTTGTTCCTTGATTTAGATATTAGATTAAAAAGTTTTTGATCTTTTAAAAGAACTTGAGCTTGGATTAATAATTTCTGAATTTCTAATCTTTCTGGGATATGCGTTGTCAATCCATTCCTTACTAAATTTTTTTAATAAATTTAAGAGTAAATTTTCTCATTTTAAAGACTCTTTTATCAGGGTTCGTTTTGTTTGTTTGTTCCCCTTCTCTTTTTGATAATGTCAAAGGCAGAGAACTTATTGTTGTATTTATAACTTTTTTCAAAAAATAAAAACTACAAAAAATTTTGTTTTCCCCTATTTTTTAAAGTTTTATTATAGTAAGGAGAGTTTTATTATAGTAAGGAGAAACTCTTTTTTTCTTTTTTGCAAATCCAACCTGTAATATTTGTCATCATAAAAATAGGGGAGATTGTTGCAACTCGAGCCTATGAGTTTATCCTTTCGATAATAACAAATACTGTGGCACTTTTTGTTTTATACCTATAATTGCAATATATTTTTCTTTCTGTGTTTACTAACATTTCAGGATTACAGTGCACCTTATAAGGCTCAAGATTTGACAAAACATGTTCTATTTGTAATTTTCATTAATGTATTTTTTTGTTTTTAAGGGTGTTTGCTTGCTTGTAACCTTCCACACTTATTTCTATTTTAGAGTTCTCCATTTTTGCTCACATCATCTGGGACGATCCAAACATCGGCCTAGACGATCAGCTAAAAATAGAAACCCTAATAAAGGCATCCTGGTTAAGGATGTCATCTGTAAGCTTATCATTCTGGATGATATATATATCGGCCGGGACAATATGCTCAAATCAAAATCAACCGCAAGATCTATTTAGGTATTTTTTCTTTTTAGACATCGTCCTGGATGATGCAGCATAGCCTAAATTAATCTACTAATTAAGGAAAGCAATTAAGGTTTGATTGCACGATCACATCCTCTTGGACGATCACAGGATCATCCAGGATGATATCTTAGACGATTGACATCAGCCAGCTTCTATTCAGGGTGATGCTCTGGACTATATGTGTTGATTTGAACTAATCGAATAGGATGATATACTATCAGCCTGGATGATATAAACAAAAACCTTCTGATCGTCCCAAATCATCCTGGCTAATTGAGGTTATTTTTCACTAATCGTACAGGATAATATTTATATAATTGAGGATGATATTCATATCGTCCTGGACGATAAAGTCGGCAAGTTGTAATTAATGAGCTTATTTAGAGCTCTTCTATAAACTTTGACAAGGCACTTAGTGTTAGGAAAGTTGCTATTTGCATGTTTTACATTCTTGCAACTTGTATTATTTTGATGATTCCAAATATTATTGTTTTATGTGTAGTTATCTCCTAACACTGGTGGAGTTTGAGAGAGGGAGAAGATCTCTGGAGGGGTTTCAAGGAAGTGTGGAAGGGGTTCCACACAGTTGCTCCAGCGAGCTTGCACCTTAGTACCATCGGATTCAAGGCTCATCTTGAGGGAAGTTTTGGGAAGAAGAAGATCTCTTTGGTGTCAAAGGACCCGGCTACTCTGCTGCACCAGGCAAGGTGGAAATGAATTTATAAGGGCTTCTCTGCCTAGTTGTGAGAGCTAAAGGAGAGACACTATGGTTAGTGCAATACTCGGAGGATGCCTCTGAGGAGTGGATGTAGGTCAAGGTTTGACCGAACCACTATAAATCTGGTGTGTTCTTTCTTTTTATTGCTTCTGTATTTAATTTTTGCACTTTGATTTTTATGGTGAATCTTGGTTTTTGATGTGATTGTGTTTTTGTAGTTAAAGAAGTTTTAATATCCAATTCCCCCCCCCCCCCCTCTTGGTTAGCCTTGGGAGAAGTTCATAAGGGTTTAATATCCCTAACAAACATTTAAGTTCTAATTGAGCACTTTCAGGTGTTACCATTGTAACCTTTTGATGATCATTGATCTCACTCATAATTACTATGCTAGGTGGTAGAGATGCTCCCTTGTCAACTTGAGTTATTTCCTTAGTTGTGATGTAATACATAGTCTCAGATGTTAGCATCACATCCTCAAGAGCTTTGATTTTCTAGCAAAAAATTGGCTCCTTATTTTCTTTATTGACCTACTTCACCATTCGTACCCTACTCTTAGTTGTGATATTAGTCCTATGAATATGGTAGTGTTGCTTTTACTCCCCACAAGATCCCACCAGTTTGTTTGGGTGTTACCCTAGTGACTCTCTAATATTATTCAATCATATTCATAATTACTATCTTCAAGTAGTGAGTCTGTCCCCTTGCTGCCTAGAGATATTTTCCTGATTGTGATGTAATATATCTTATCCTAGATATTGACATCACTTCTTTGAGAATTTTGATTTTCTAGCAGAAGATCGGTTCTCCTGCTCCTTTTTATAACCTATCCTACCATCCGTAACATACTTTCAATCACTAGAACAGTATTATGAATGTGTTGAGGTCACTTTCACTTACCACAGGGTCCCACTAGTTTGTGTGAGTGCTATCACTATGAGCTTCTAAAAATTTTTTATCCCGTTTAGAATTATTGTAATTAGTAGTGAGTGTGTCTCTTCGCTATTTCAGTTCTCTTTCTCCCATTTGGTGATAGGAGGCATCATGCCTTTGGTGCCCCCATCACCTTTTTGGGAAGTTTTAATTTTCTAGTAGAAAGTCAGCTCTTCAGTTTCTTCTACCACTTGTTTTCCCATCAAGACCCGACTCCTAGCTGCCGAAAAGGTCCTTTGGATGTGTTAATATTACTTCTACTTCTTATAGCCTCCCCATTAGTTAGTGTGGGTTTACCACTGTAGCCTCCTTTATGATTGTTCCTACTAAGCTTAGGCCTATTTTTCATAGCAGAGGTACCCCCTCACTACTTCAGTTCCTACTTACTTGGAATGAGACTATCTCTTACACACTATGCTGAAGGTACATCTCTACCTATTATCTTATGAGGCATCATTATAATGTCTTCCTCCCCTTTTGTGTAGGGTTAGGGTTCCCTAAGAGATCCCGATGGTATTTGGATACTCATGGCCACGATGATTTATCCTCTACCGTGTGATTACCAAAATGCTAGCTTGGGATTTTTTAGATAAATCTATAATTAGAATTCTTCAATGTACCTTTCATTTCTCCCTCACATCCCTACACAGATCTGTGTCAGGTTGATATTGAGATGACTTTCACCTTCTACCCTGTTGTTCTGATACCAACAAATAAGTGGTTTGTTTTACTTACCTGGTCGAGAGAGCCTAACAGAGCCCCTAGAAGGCATTCCTCACCACCTTTTTCCTTTATGATTGTCCTGTTGTGATCACGCAGGCATCAACACTTGACTCTTTACCTACTACTCCCAATAGGAGCAAGTGAGTATTGAGCCCTTCCTCATTTGCAAGGCCAATATGGTTAAGCAGATGTTGAAGCTTACCTAGTTGTGAGAGCTTGATAGAGTCCCTAGGAGGTATTCCTCACTACTTCTTTTTACCCTAAATGCTCTGTTAAAGACTAAGCAGACTTCTAATTTCATGACTAGTTACATTTTTTTTAGGTCAGGCATAAGTATTGAGTCACCCCAATCCATTATTCTGAAAGGATTAGGAGGAGACAGGATCCTTTTCACCTTCTACCCACTGTCCCGATACGATCAGACTGGTAGTTGGTTTTACTTACTCGGTTTAGAGAGCCCGATAGAATCGCTGGGAGGCATTCCTTATCACCCCTTTACTCTGGATGCCCTATTAAAGACTAGGCAGACTTCCAATTTCATGGATTATTTACTTGTTGCTGAGGTCAGACAAAAGTATTGAGTCACCCCAATTCACTATTCTGAAAGGATCAGGAGGAGACAGGATTCTTTTCACCTTCTACCTCATTTTCTTGATACAGTCATACTGGTAATTGGTTTTACTTATCCGATTGAGAGAGCCCGACAGAGTCCCTGGGAGGCATTCCTCACCACCCCTTTACTCTAGATGCCCTATTAAAGACTAAGTAGGCTTCCAATTTCATGGCTTACTTACTTTTTGATGAGGTCAGACAGAAATATTGAGTCACCCTAATCTACAATTCTGAAAGGATCAGGAGGAGACAGGATCAGGAGGATACGGGATCATTCTCACCTTCTACCCCGCTGTTGCGATACGGTCAAACTAGTAGTTGATTTTACTTTCTCGGTTGAGAGAGCCCGACAGAGTCCCTGGGAGGCATTCCTCACCACCCTTTTACTCTGGATGCCTTAATAAAGACTATGCAGACTTCCAATTTTGTGACTTATTTACTTTTGTTGAGATCATGCAGAAGTATTGCATTACCCCAATCCACTATTCTAAAATTATTAGGAGGAGATGAGATCCTTTTCACCTTCTATCCAATTATTTCGATATGATCAAGAAGGTAGTTGGTTTTCTTTACCTAGTGAGCACTTAGAAGGAATTCCTCACCACTTTTTACCCTGAGTGTCCTATTATGATCAGGTAGGCACCAGATTTTGTGACTCCTTTATTTGTTATTTCAATATGGTCAGGCAAATACTGAGTCATCTCAATCCACTGTTCCGAAAGGATCAGGAGGAGACGGGACCCCTTATCCTTCTATTATGCTATTTCAATATGGTCAGGCAGATAGTCAATTTACTTTTACTACTTTACTCTTGGTTTTCTCTTCAGTTCTGCCCTCACTATAGCGTAAGGTAAGGAGAGAAACCCTCCCTACTTTTTCACCCTCATGGTGACCTTTACTATTTTGTCCTTCCCTTAGCTCTGCCCTTGCTATAGGGTAAGGCTAGGGGGGACTTCTTTACTTTTTTAACCCTTGTGGTGACCTCTACCACGGTTCTTTTCTCTGCTCTACCTTTATTATAGGGTAAGGATAGGAAAGAACTAATTAACTACTTTGCTTGAGTTCTTTCCTTGGTTCTACCCTTATTGTAGGATAAGGCCAGGAGAAGATTCTATCACTTGTTCACCATTTGGTGATGTCTTACTTGTGTACCGCTGCTCTTCGCTCTTTCCTAGGCTCTTCCCTTTCAACAGGGTAAAGCCATGAGAAGAGCTCCTCACTTTTCTTCCACCCTTTTGGTACTCAATTACTCGTTCTTTTTACTTCACTTTCCTTATCACATTTGGTCAACGCCAACACGAGCAGTTCACTAGTTTGTTCGCCACTACTATTGGAGGTCCATTTGTTGACCTATTTTTTTCTAGACCTGGGTAAAAGATTTGACCTCATCAAATATAACAAGGATAGACCCCAAGACACTTCTCAATGGGTTCAGGGAGTTAAGCCAAATTTGTTAAGCCCGGACCTAGGTCTTCAGTCAACCAGGGTTGAACCAAATTGACCTAAACCCCTTCTATTTGATCTAAAATCAATTTCATAGCTTCTTCACTCAATTTCCCACCTCCCTTGAGTCCCATGGATCAGACTAAGCCTCTTGAGCTCAGATCCATGCATTGGGTCAACCTAGGTTGACCCATTAGACCCTGTTGAGTCCAAATTGAATCTAAATCAATTCAAACCTCCCCTAAGTTCTATCCACTGATCCCTTGATCTTATTTGACTAGGTTGACCAGGTCAACCTTTGACTTGATCAACCCAAGTCATGAATAGGTCAAATTGAGATATTTAAGGCCAATTAACCCCATTTAATGGAATGAATGCCTACTTAATGCTCCCTAATTCAAAACCATGGCTCAAAGATCCTGGTTTCCCTCTTATTCAGTCCTAGGATAGATCTTGACCATTGATCATAGGGTTAAGCCTTTAAATTGAAGTTTTAGAGTTCATGAGAGGGACTTTTTGTAATTATTCTCTTCCTAGTCGCTCTCATCCCGAAATATTTTGTGTGAGAGCTCCCCTAGGACCCTTCCACCTTCCACAAGCCGAACCTGAGCGATTAGAGTCGCCGGCGACAAGATCTACGGTGACCCGAGCCCTCAAAACTTCTAAAACATCTTCCCATCGATCGAGGGCATTTCAAGGCTCGACAACAACTAAGAAAATATTCGTGGATAGTCTATAAGCTCAACCATACAAAGATCTCCTGAATCCATCCATTGGATTGAGGTAAAATCTAAACCCTATATTAGGGCACATTTAGTTAAATAACTTTTTACACATGGCATTTTAGATCATGAAATCACTTCCCATTGATGCTCTTCATGTCTATTACCTATGTTTAAAATTTCATTGTGTTTCGTCAAGTAGTTTGCGAGATGAAGTAAAAAATGGTTCTAGGGTTTCAGTTTACGTAACGTATGCGTTATGTATGATCTAAGCCATTGATTTTGTGATCAATGGCCTAGATCTCTCCATTCCACGATTTTCATCCAACTGCATAATTAATTTCGTGGCTCTGTTGCCTATCCGGCTCGATCTGAGCCGTTCATCCCAAATAGTGGGAGATCATACGGCTGGGATCCTTCGATCATGTGGTTTACTAGCCACCACCATTTTCAGCGCCGCAGCAATCATTGACATTGATTGTGCGGCGGTGGCGTAATCATTGGCAATGATTACAAATCGTGTCCGCGATTTTGAATCCACTAATCAACACAACTCTTCTTGGCCTATTGGTTGAGTGCTTAGGCTTCCAACTAAGAGGTTCAGGGTTCGAGTCGATATGTATGCGTTGTGTGTGTGAGTTTGCCTTAAATGGCCTAAATGTCCCAAAAAAAAAATCCACTAATCAAGATCTGCCACGTGGATGACCACCGTCGCAGATGATTATGCTTTAAATAATACTAATTATTTTTTAAACCTATTTTAAAAAAGTTTTCTTCAAAAAAATGTAATAAATTAAATATAAACACTAAAAATGCCCATAAAATGTCAAATTATTTGTATTTTAATTATCTTTAATTTAAAATTAATTTTAATTAAAACTATTAGGCATATTTTAAAATATTAAAAAATAGTAATTAACACTATTTTAATATTATTATTATTTTATTCTTATTATTGTTTGATTATTATTATTATTATTATTATTATTATTATTATTATTATTATTATTTTTATTATTATTATTATTATTACTATTATTATTATTATAATACCTTGAAATTTAAAAAAAAAATATACGTATTTTAATTTAAAATTATTTTCAAATATTAAATTTACTTTTACTGGTTGTTTTCAATATTACTTATGTATTTGGCTATTTAATTATTATTTAAATAATTACTATAATAATTATTTTGTAATTACAAAATTATTTTCAAACCTTTTTGAATACTCTTTAAGGTGGTCAGTGGATCTCCTATTTATGTATTTATTACAAATTGATTTATTTTTAATTACATTATTTTTTATAAGTATTTTAAATTATTTTAAAATTACTTATATTTTAAATCACCTAATTTTGGGTAATCCACTTTATGGAATTTTTAACCAGGATTGTGTGCATAAATAGCATTTATGGGAGAGGAGGATTAGTGGGTGATTGAATCCTAATCATTCACTAATCTTATCGATAAGCACGCTTACTTTTCTTTTATCATCTCTTGCATGTGTAGGATACACGAGCACTTAGTTAAGCTCTCCTAGATCTATGGACATGACTTGTTTACTACTTTTGTGCACTCCCTACATTGTTACCCCAAGGGTTAGCTCAAAACTATATTTAAACCAACTCATTGTAGTGATACCCTGAGAATAGTAATTAAGGACCTCTCTAACAAACTTAGAAAAATTCAATGTACTAGGATAGATCACTGATTGACATGAAAACTTTAAAATTTAAACTTAGTGACATCATAAATATCCCAGAATTTTCTATGAATTTTTAGGATCTCTTTAGATCCCTTAATTAACCAACCCTAATTTACCCGTTAATTAGGGTCTGATAAATTTAGAAAATTTTAATAAATCCATTTCAACTCAGAAAATTATCCATAATACCTTAAATTGTATAGAATTCAGTCCTTAACCTTATAGATAATTAGGGACCCTTATTTGGACCTCAATCTGACCCTTAATTTAGCCTCAATCAAAATTATATTTTTGCCCCTATTAGATCATTAAAAATTCTAAATTTTCCCCAAATACTTGGGAACACTTTTTTAGGTCATTTCTGACCTTTGGGGGTGATTCCAATTAGTTTTGGAGTTGATTTGGATCAAAACCATAAAAGTACCCCTAATTAGGCAGTTTTAATAATTCTCTTAATTGCCCAAAACTTCAAAAATTTATATCTTTGCATAGGAAACTCCAAATCCAGCAAACTCAAATCCTAATTATTCCTCTTAAGGCCTCTTATTTATCTAAAATGCTAGATCCCCCAAACCTAATCTAATTCCTATAATAATCTTTTGGACCCCCTCAACCTAGCACCTAAAAGGACCCGAGTTTTTCCAAAATTGGCTAATACAATTAAAACTTCAAATATCACTACCTAAGCATTTAAAATGAATCAACAAACTAAATTAACTAAAATGGATCCTAATTCACTAATATTTAAACTTTAAGTAAAGTTCCCTTTTCAGACCTACAACAAACTTGAACCTTAGGAAATTTGAACTAATCATCATACATAGGACCTATACAAAACCACACAAACCTTACACACACGTAGAATTTTTTTCTAGGGCACTACTTCTAGACTTAGGCTAGGCTGGTGTTTACTTTTCTACTGTGTGCCTAGTTTTTTGATGTTTTGCTATATGTTGTGAAAATCGATTGTTGTATTTGTTTACTTTTACTATAATCTTTGAATTGATGTGATGGGTGATAAATTTACCCATAGGATAGGATTAACTTTTTTTATACTAATGATGGTTGCTACATGTGGCCATGCTCATGTAGTGCTAAATAAATAGGGGGGCAATTGTCATGATTCATATACTAATAATGTTTTGTGCAGGTACTTCAAAAATTGCACAGCCCCCCCTAAATAAATGAGGGCTAAAATCAAAATAATGACTGCTGCAGGTGCTCCAAAGAATTTCTTAGCCCTCAAAATAATTAAGAGCATGGCCAAATGTGAATGTGATGTGTAATTTCATTTATATATAAACTACTTGTGATATATCAACTGCTTGAGATTTTTATTAGGCTAACCTTGCAGGAGAGTCTAAAATTTATTGCTTTCCATTAATGTAATTCTCTATAATATTGATGAGAGTTATGAAAGTGTCTTTGAGTTGGGATATCCTTATAAACTTAAATTCTAAAATAAGAAGGCATCCTTAAGAGGGAGAGTCTTCTTCCATATGGAATATCAAGTTTGGATGGCTTTTAGATATTTAAAGAGAAAAAGAAATACCCTTCTAAGGGGGACTGTCTCTTCACTTGGATATTCAAGTTACAATGAATCCACGGAGTCCAAGGAGGAGAGATCTAAGGAGTCCAAGGAGTAGAGATCTGAGGAGTCCAAGGAGGCGAAATCCAAAAAGAGAAGAATGAAGAGCTGAAGACCCAATATCACACTCAAAGTCATTTATGTCATACATAGGCTTAGAAATCCTGATTGTTGGCAGTGATGCCCGGCCACTTTACTTTCTATAGACCCTGGTTTGTAATTAAGGGTAGTTGGCTTATCGATATTTATTAATTTGTTTGATTATCTTGATGTGTTTTAATTATGATTGTGTGCCTCTAGCAATTCTTGTGTTTCTTAGTTTATTAGTGATTTGTAAGCCATTTTTGTTTTAGCCTGGATTTCATCAAGCTCTTTAAGGACTAAAAGCTTTTTCTACTCATAACTCAATTTTTAAATTTTAAGAATTAAATAATATAGAAACTTAATGACCTAGGAACTACTGTAACCGTCTGGGGTCACATGCATAATACTATATTTTTCTCTCTCCTTCTAATAAGACACCTTCCAGCCTGCGGGTAGAGTCTGGATAATCTGGCCTATGAGGATGATGTGTCAGACCTGGGGAGGCCCAATCTTTTCTAAAAAAAATATTTTCTATAAGCCTATTTTTAAAATCTTATGCATATTTGATTTGAACATTCTAAACTAGCATGCATTGTATTAGAAATTAATTAAACTAAAATTTTAAATGCATTAGCTCTAGGACCATTCACCCAACATAAGTATAAGACCAATTAAAAAACTCTCTAGATGTCGGCCTTAACTTCTGAAAAATAAACTACCCATCTATCTTTCATAAATAACTAGACCACATAGTTTTGATTTAATTAGGTGGTTAGCTGGCTCTCTAATCTAGGCTGAGGTAAGTCTAAGTTTTATATTGTATTAATCAGGACACAAGTTTTAGTGTTGTGTGTAGAACACTAAACTCTATTTAGATTTAGGATTCAAGGCTACTACATTTGGTCTCATGGTATGCCTAAATAGTGGGTAAGTTCTCTATTCTTTAGGGACTATAAATTGTACTTATTTATATCACATAGATGACGCCACTTCCATCTTTCTCTCACATATGTGTCGAGTATTTGATTTTCTTTTCTCCAGTTTCTTCTCATTACCGTAGTCCCTCCAGATGTTAGTATGAGCCTTGTATGTTGACTAAGCCCTTTGAAACCTTTCTTTCCATTTGAATATGACTTCCCAGTCTTAGCCCTATGTGTCAATCCCATTTTGGAAAGGATAATATATGATCCTTAATCGAGGGTCTTCTTAGGCTTCATCTTGAGATGTAATTAACCATGGGGGCTTGCACTCGTGAGAAATTGAATTCCACCATCTAATAAACCCCACTTCGAGCTGAAGTATCGGGTAGGAGAAACCCATGACTTTGATCAGGTCACGTTTATTACTCCTATCGGGGTGCACTGGCGAGAGCTGCTATCTTCAATGGTTAATCGTATACACAATATAATCTACCTTTCCATTGACCCATTTTTTAGGAGTGTGGAGGCCCGCGATCATCTCTATCCCTCGGGGTAGATGTGATTGTATACTCCTCTATAATCCAATAGCTGTAACGGTGTCCTTTCGGAGGTCCACAGATCAACCATATAAAATAATGATATGGGTTTGGTACCAATGTGTTACTAATGACATTTAGGATTCATTAGAATAAGTTTCGAGGTTTAATATGGCTAGGCCATATTAAATTTTGGGAAAAAGATAAAAAATCTCCTTAAAGAGCATTTCAGTTAGTTTTGCTTTCAGTCAACTCTAGGCTAAGCTAGATTCAATAAAGTGTGGATTACTGATCAATAAGTCATAACAAAGATTATGGATGTGGTTATAATCATTGGAGAGAGTCCCAAGGTATTATTCTACAAGGTGGCAAGTCTAGTGATATAGGCTATAAATATTCAAAAGTTTTGCAGCCTTTGAAAATCAATTCAATTTCTTAGGCTAGGGATCTCATAATGAGCTCAAATTTGGTGGGTTGATCTTAGAGACATGTATGGATAATATATAATTGATAGAACCTAAATCAGAGGTAATTTGAAATGCTTTCAAAGTGGTACAAAAACCACCCATAGAGGATTTTAAGACCTAGGTCCTTAACCCAATGATTTAGTTTAGAATCTTAAATTTGAATTGGATTTTAGAATTGAATGGTTGAGTTTGAATTATCCATATCAATAAAAATCAAATAAATGATTAAGATTTATTGGATATGATTTGAAGGTTGATTGAAAGTTTGGTTGAAAGTGGGATTAGGGATTGAATTGAAAAGTAGAATTAGATTTGATTTTGACTGGGACCTTTTATTGTGAATCTATTTTCAGGGAATATAATTTTAATGATAACAAACATTTATGTTTCTCTACGTCTGCCTTGTCTACTAACATTTCAGCTCCAAAAGATCAAACTGTAATTTGAACCAGCTCAAGATTGGATAGAGTATGTCTGAGTCAGTTTGTAATCTTTTACCTTTTCTTGAGTCAATTTTAAACAATGTGGTTCCTGATGCTAAGTAACATTACACATACACACTTGGAAGAATTTTTTTTTTTTTGACTATTTTAGAGTTTTCTAATTTTTCTCACATCGTCCGGGATGATCCATAAATCGGCCTGACCGATCAGTTAAAAATAAAAACCCTAATTAGGGCATCCTAGTTAAGGCAGTTATCATTAAGCACATCGTCCTAGATGATATTTGTATCGACCAGGACGATAGGCTCAAATTAGAAATAATAAGCCACCAGATCTATTTAGGTAGCTTCTATATTTGGAAATCATCCAGGACATAATCCTGGATGATGCAATACAATTATGCCTAAATTAATCTAGTCACTAAGGAAAGCAATTAAGGTTTGATTGCTCGATCATATCATCTTGGACAATCTTAGGATCGGTCAGGACTATCAATTCAAAAATCATAATTATTCCTGGATGATCAAACATCGGCCAGCTTCTATTCAGGGCGATGCTCTAGATGATATACACTAAATAAAAACTAATCATCTTGGACGATCGCAAGATCGGCCTGGATGATCAGGTTATTTTTCCATCATTCAAACATCTATTCAGGACGATATTCTGGATGATATTTAATGACTTGTACTAATCGTACAGGATGATATCCTATCATCCTTGATGATATGAATAAAAACCTTTTGATCGTCCCAAATCATCCTAGCTGATTGAGCTTAATTTGTATTGATCATACGGGATAATATTTATATCATACTAAATGATAATGTTGGTTTATTTCAATTAAGAGCTATTCTGAAGCTCTTCTATTTAAGACCTCTTATTCTACCCAAGATATTATCTTTTGCTCCTATCTTGACCTGAGGAGCCTAGAGGAGAGGGAGAGAAAGGGAGAGAGAGAGAGAGGATCTTATAAGTGGTTTCACAAAGGTTGCTCCAAGCAAGGATTCAAGTCATCTTCTATGATCATCATTCCTTATTCTTAGAGGTTTGAGAGAGATCCACTTCAACAATCGATCGAGATTCTTTACCTGGTTCAGGAGGAAACAAAAAAAGTTAGGTTCTATACCTCACCGGAGGTTTTGTAAAGGCTTCCGTCTTGCTATGGGAGCAAAAGGAGAGTTACTAAGTTTAGTGCAATACATTGAGGGCGCCTCCGGGGAGTGGATGTAGGTCGAGTTGACCAAACCACTATAAATTTTTGTGTTCTTTATTACTACTTTTTGTGCATTTAATTTTTCACTTTAAATTTCTTTGTGGTAAATTTTGGTTTGGTTTGAGTTTGTATTTTTGATTGAAAGATTTTTTAAAATACCAATTCACTCCCCCCCCCCCTCTTTGTTAGCCTTGGGCTAGCTCAAAAAGGCTTAACATCCCTAACGAACTTTTAAGTGGTATCAGAATGGGATTCATAAAATCGAGTTTTTGAAAACCTTTAAATTTTGATCCATGGCTAACTCCGATAATCATAATACTGTGGAAGGGTATTCTATTACCCGACCACCTTTGTTTGACAATATTCCTTTTGATTTTTGAAAAAATTGCATGTCTATATTTTTACAATCAATTAACTATTGCATGTAAATGCTTGTTAAAGATGGTTATACACCTCCAACTGATAAAATTAATAGCGTTACTATTCCACTTTCTTTCATTGATTTGACTCTTGATGATATGGATTTAGCACAACTTAATGTGAAATGTTTGAACTATTTTTTTGTGCTTTAAAATTTGAAGATTACATCCATGTTTCAACTTGTACTACTAGTAAAGAAATTTGGGATAAATGTTATATCACTTATGAAGGAACTAAAGAAGTCAAACAATCAAGGATTATTATTTTATTGCATGACTATGAACTTTTTTATTTGAAACATAATCAATCAATTTCTAATATGTATACTAGATTTACTTAAATTATCACCTCACTGCATGCTTTAGGAAGAGAACTCATAAATTATGAAAAGGTTAATAAAATTTTGAGATGTTTGCCCTCTTCCTTTGATGCTAAAATTACTGTAATTTTTGAATATAAAGATTTGAATACCTATTCAATTTATGAATTACTTGGATCACTCATTGCTTATGAGCAAGGGGTGAATCAAAGAAACCTTGATGCAGGTGAGAAAAAGAAGTAGAAAATTGTGGCTCTAAAGGCCAACGACACAGACACTAACTCTTCTAGGTCTAAAAGCGATGATGTTACCTTAATCACAAGACAATTCAAAAGCTTTCTGAGAAAGAAGCATAAGAACCATCAAAAAGTGGAACAAAGGTAAGGGTAGAAAAAATTTTAAGAATTCTAATGATATGATTTGTTTTAAATGCAGGAAGCCAGGACATGTTAAAGTTGATTGTCCTACACTTAAAGTTCACTCAAGCAAGTAGAAGGGTAAGAAGAAACCCATGTTCAAAAAGGACAAGATGAGGTTCTAAAAGGCATTTTGGGTAGATTCTGCATCAGACTCCTCTGAGACTGAAGCTGAAGAGGAGATAATAAACTTATGCTTTATGGCTGACAATAATCTTGGTCAAAATGACCAAGAAGATATATGTAAACTAACCTACGAGCAACTACTTGAAGTTTCTGAATAAATTCATGCATCATATAGGAAACTTAAGAAATTACATGCTAGTTTGAAATTGGAGTTTTTAAATTTGCAAAAAGAGCATGAAATTTACTTAAAGATCACTCTACAATCGATAGCAATCACATGTCACTACTTGATGAGTTTGATGCATTAAACAAAAAGCATATTGAATTATCTGATGCACATGATTCCTTGAAGTCATCTCATTATGAGTTAAAAAAAGAGTTTAAGAAATTAGAAAATATCAAAGCTTTTGAAAATAATAAACCAACATTGCATGCATCACATAACTTTAAAAGGAAGCATCACCATCCGAGTAGATTAGTAATCATTTTCCTGGTGTTAGATATTTTTCAAGTAGCATGTTAGGACACATTTTACACACTAACACTATTCACCATAGTACACATTGGGTGTGGAGATCTAAATTGCATGATTCACAGTATAACATACATGCATTGCATTCTTCTTTCCATAAAAAGAGATCCAAACATATTTGGGTTCCCAAATATGACGTTTGATAATCTTATAGGCTTGCTCTCACAAAAGGCCTCCTGAGAGCATATGGTACCTGGACAGCAGATGCTTATGGCATGACTAGAGATGCTAACCAATTTGTTTTGCTAGAGTTCAGGGCTGGAGGCAATGTTACTCTTGAAAATAACACCATCAAAAAAGTGGTGGGCGTAGGTATAATCAAAAACTTTAAGAACCTTTTGATTGAAAATGTTTTGCTTGTATATGGACTGAAACACAACTTGTTCAGCATTAGTCAGCTTTGTGATAAGGGCTTAATCATAAAATTATTGATAAATAATTGTATTATAAGCTTAAATAACAATATTATTTTGCAAGAAAAATGGATCAATAATGTTTACATGCTTAACTTAAATAATATTGAATGTGTTGCTTCATTTTTCTTAAAAACTACTGCTGATGATTCATGGTTGTGGCACAAGAGGTTATGTCATTCCAGTATTAAAACCCTTAGGAGAGTGACCCAGAAAGACCTAATTAGAGGTATCCCCAAGCTTAAGTTATCTAAAGACTACCTTCGTGATGCCTGTCAACTAGGGAAGCATGTCAAATCCTCTTTTCACTCCATTAAGGATATTAGCACCTCTAAACCTTTAGAAGTCCTTCACATGGATTTGTTTGGAACCATTAGCACTGCCAGCTTAGGGGCAAAAGTCTATGGATTTGTGATTGTTGATGACTACTCAAGGTTTACTTGGATTAGATTTCTATCACATAATAATGAGTCTTTTGATGAGTTTAGATCCTTCTTCACTTGGATTCAAAAAAAGTTAGATTATGAGATTTTGACCATCCATAGTGACCATGGGGGAGAGTTTGAAAATGAGAGATTTTGAGACTTCTATGAGGATAAGGAGATTAGTCACAACTTCTCAGCTCCTAGGATCCCTCAGCAGAATAGGGTAGCTGAAAGAAAGATCCGAACTTTAGTTGAAGTCGCTAGAGCTATGCTTGCTAAGTATTCATTTTGATAGCATTTTTGGGTTGAAGCAGTAAACATAGCTTGTTATGTATTGAATAGGGTGAATATTAGAGCCAAACTTGATAAGACACCCTATGAGATCCTTAAGGGTAGGACACCCAACCTTTCCCACATCCATGTCTTTGGCTATAAGGTTTTCATTCTTAATAATGGGAAGTCACATTTAGGAAAATTTGATCAAAAATCTAATGAAGGAGTGTTCTTATGATATTCAAGTATGGGGAAATCCTTTAGGGTGTTTAATAAGAGGACTTTGGTGGTATAGGAGACTACTCATATAGTGTTTGATGAATCTGATCCTAAGAAGTTTAGAGTTGAGGATAAAGTTGAAGTTGGAGAGATTACCCAAGGAGTTGAAGATTTGGAGAAGAGGGTAGAGCCCCAAAACATTGAAGGAATAGGCGAGATTACCCAAGGAGTAGAAAATGCAAATTTCGATTGATCCTACACACACCTTGCCTAGAATTAGAGATATTATTTGACTCATCCTAAAGAACTGATCATAGGAGACCCTTACGAAGGTGTTAGGATTATGCATGGACTTAAGAAGAAAGTGAACCACTCTGCCTTTATCTCAATGACTAAACCCACCAACATAAATCAAGCCCTTTTTGATGAGTTTTGGATCTAATCCATATAAGAGGAATTAAACCAATTTGTTAGGAATGATGTTTGGGAGTTTGTAGAAAGACTAAAGGGACAAAGTGTAGTTGGAACCAAATGGGTCTTTAAGAATAAAATGAATGATTATGGTGTGGTGGTCAGGAATAAGGAAAGATTGGTGACTGAGGGGTACAACCAAATAGAAGGGATTGATTTTGAGGCGACCTTTGCCCCTATAGCTAGATTGGAAGCCATTAGAGTGCTACTAGCCTTTTCCTATTACAAGGGGATTAAGCTTTTCCAAATGGATGTTCAAAGTGTCTTTTTAAATGAGGTAATAAAATATGATGTATTTGTAGAGCAACCCCCAGGTTTTGAGAGTTCCCAATTTCCAAATCATGTTTTCAAATTAAAAAAGGCCTTATATGCTTTAAAGAGGGCATCTAAAGCTTGGTATGATAGGCTTAGCACATTCATACTAGAGAGTGAGTTTATTAAGGGGAGTATAGACACCACCCTTTTTCTGAAGAAAGTAGGAGATGAATTACTCATTATTCAGATTTATGTCGATGATATACTTTTGGATCTTCTGATAAAAGGCTATGTGATAATTTTTTTAAAATAATGAGCGGGGAATTTGAGATGAGTATGATTGAGAGTTGTCCTATAATTTGGGGTTTAGTATAAGAAAATTGGATGATGGAACCTTTCTAAATCAATCAAAGTATATAAATGACTTCTTCAAGAAGTATTAAATGGATAAAGCCAAGCCAATTAATACTCCCATGACCTCCAGTGTTCAGTTGGATAAGGACTCAAATGAAAAACTTGTTGATCAAAAGAAGAATATAGGGATGATTAGATCTTTACTTTACCCAACTGCTAGCTGACCTGATATAATGTTTAGTATTTATCTTTATGCTAGATTTCAAGCAGATCCTAAAGAATCCCACTTGATTGAAATTAAGGGGTTGTTTGGTTGCCTAAATTAGGAGTGTAAAGTAAAACAATTACATATATTTATTAAATTTGGTCATTTGGCTAATTTTGAGCGGAACAAAAGAAAATCATAGGAAGTATTAGGGAGTCTGTTTTACGTGAATTAGAAACCCGCTCATATTGAGCGGGTTATAAATTCATCAGAAGAAAACTTGGCATCGTCGTCGCCGTGCTGTTCAGCTTCATTGCACGAGAGGCTTCTTCGGCTCCTTCGTTCTTATTTGACTTCGCTCTGATCCCTCATCCATGGAGAAGCCAGATCAAACAGTTACCTATCATCTCATCCCCCTCCTCAGTGGCCTCCGCCATGCTTTCCTTTCTTCGTTCACCACAGTCTCCAATCCTCCACCTATCACTGCAGTTGCCTCTCACTGCTTTCCCCCTCCTCCTTTCTCTTCACCGCTGTCACTGTATCCTTCCTCGGCTCCATCATTTTCCTCCTCTAGCCATTCAATCCCCATCTCCACGTCGCTCACATCAGCATCGACCGCATCCATATTGCTTTCCACCCTTCCATCTCTATTTTTGTTGACCTCCACATCCGGATCAGCATTCACAATCCATATTTGTTCTCCCTCGACTATGATGCCCTAGACAAGAGGCTATTGGCTACCACGAACATCGGCTTGGGTCAGTTATGTCGGCCAGCGGGCACATGAGGGCTCGCGGGGTGTCTTATGTGGATAGAGAGCTCCACCTCGATGGGATCGAGGTGTTGCATGATATCTTCTACTTGATTGAAGATCTTTTCAGTTGATCGATCCCATTTGATATTATTACAGAGATTAGGGGGCTTCTGTACTTTCTCTTCTTTGACGTCCCCATTAAGGCAAGTTGCTTACAATATTAGTTATGGCAAATAAAATATTGTAAGAATGCAATTCTAATAATCCTAATTTCTTCAAAATGAAGGATTGATTACATGACATCTCAATAAAGAGGAAGTTTTTGTACTTGTCTACTTTTGCATAAAGATCAATGATTTCTAAAAGTTCCTATTAATATAATGATTACAAGTAAAAACTAATCAATATCCTTCTTTAATGTATCTAACAAAGCATGAGCATTTTTTTTTTTTTTTTGCTTAAAGTATGGTATTCAATCTACCAAATACTTTCAAAGAGAGCATTTTGGGGCTGTTTGGTAGCACCCATAATTTGATTTAAGTAGGATTTCATAGATTCTCTAAATCCATATTTCAGAAATCCTAAAGGGTGTTTTTTTATTTACGGTACTATGAATAATGGGGTTTTTTATCTTTTTATTTTTTAATTGTACATTTTCATTAATGGTGTTTACATGTTATAATTGAGAATCATATTATTTATTGATTGCTAATAGAAAATAATTATTTTTATCGCTAAATTAAACAAAGAAATCGGTTTGAAAATTTAGTATTTCTATAATTTTTTTTTGTAAAAAAATTACTTGAAAAAAATATAAATTTAAAAATTAAAAAAATTGAAAATTAAAATTTCTCTCCATTACATGTATATTTTTGTCTATTGCAATTGTTTCTTAAAGAATTACTATTTTAAATTAATTAAGTAAGCAAATTTTGAAATAATTTTCTTGTTAAAAAAATAATGACAAAAAATTATCTTATAACCCTAGCCATAATTATATTGAATAAGTAATACAACCACACCAATATTTCCATGTCATACATTGAACAAAGTGATAATAACTACATATGCAATGGTGTTCACCGATGGTAGTTCTCTTCCTTGTAAAAAATAATTAAAAAAAAGTTAATTTTACTTTACTCTGGATATACCTAACCAAACAAGGGAAAACAATCTCCCGCGTTTCGAAATGCATTATATTTACTTTACATTGCATTTACTTTACACTGCATTTCTTTTTCAGACAACCAAACAGCCCCTAAGAGAATTCTTATATATCTCTTAAGGACCTAAAACTTAGGAATCTGGTATTCTAGGCACAACACTTCTTTTGAGATTATTGGATATTCTGATTCTGAATTTGTAGGATGTAAGGTGGATAGAAAGAGAACTTCTGAGACTTGTCAATTCATAGGACAGTCTTTAGTCTCCTAATCCAATAGAAAGTAAAACTCTGTTACACTTTCTATTGCTGAAGCTGAGTACATTACTTTAGGGAGTTGTGTGGCCCAAGTCCTCTAGTTGAAGCAACAAGTTCTAGATTTAGGATTACCTGTAGGTATAATTTCAATCCTTCATGACAACACTAGTGTGATCTGTATTTCTAAGAATCCTATCCAACATTCAAGGACCAAGCACATAGACATAAGGCATCACTTTATTAGAGATCATTTGACCAATGGAAACATTAAGCTACACCATGTGACAACTGAGAATCAATTGGCTGACATCTTTACTAAACCACTAGCTTTTGACACTTTCAGCACCTTAAGGACCAGATTGGATGTGATTGACATAAATGCATGAACTTGTTGTTTATTGATTTCTGGATTTTCTATTTTGTTACTTTTTTTGTATTTATTTCACTTTGCTTACTTTATTTTTTTACTAGTTTTGTTTATCTTCTTTATTTTATTTCTACTATTTTAGTTTTTATTCTTTTGTGATCACTGCTAAAATGATATTTTATATCATATTTTTATTTTTTGAAAATTTATAGTCAATGTTTCACATCTCTTAATATGTTAAAAGGAAAAAACACCAATTATTATTTCTCTTCCTCTAACCTCTTCTAGTGATATAATTTTCTTTTATAAATAAAGTCTATCTCAAATTAACAATTGGACTTTATGATTGAGATCTTTTCTATCTTGCTACAATAATCTATCTTATATTTATAATATTTAAAGTCCTTATATTACTTCAAGATTTCTCATCATCTTATTATTGTATTTATCATATAATTTTGATTTTATTTTGTGGTTTGTTCCTCCTTATATTAGAGAGTGAGTTTTGCTTCTCTAATATCTGAAAGATATACTCACAACTGAGAGCATTTAAGAGTTTTGAAAAGGGATCTAGCTTGCAAAAAAAAAAAGCGATCAATAACGCCAACTAAAAAGATACGCAATGACGCTAAATTGAGAAATATACACAAAGTGTATCAAAAAATTAAAAGATGTGCAAAGTGCACCATTCAATTAACAAGAGGCATAAAATGAGCCCACCAAAAGCAAGTTCTCTTATCTTTCAAACTTTTAAAACTTAATTAGAAGAATTCATGTGTCACTTGATATTTTAAATAGTAATTTTTTTTACTATTTTAGAGTTTTCTATTTTTACTCACATCATCCGAGATGATCCATAAATTGGCTTAGATGATCAGTTAAAAATAGAAACCCTAATCAGGGCATTCTAGTTAAGACAGTCATCATTAAGCGCATTATCCTAGATGATATTCATATCGGCTGGGATAATAGGCTCAAATCAGAAAGAATCAGTTACCAGATCTATCTAGGTAGCTTTTATTTTTGGACATCATCAAGGACATCATCCGAGATGATGTAATATAATTATGCCTAAATTAATCTGGTCATTAAAAAAAGTAATTAAGATTTAATTGCTCGATCATATCATCCTGGATGATCTCAATATCTATCAGGACAATCAGTTCAAAAACCTTAGTTGTTCCTAGATAATTAAATATCGACCAGCTTCTATTCAGGGCGATGCTCTAGATGATATGCATTGAATTAAACTAATCATCCAGGACGATCGTAAGATCAGCTTGGACGATTAGCTTATTTTTCCATCATCTAGACATCCATTCAGGATGATGTTCTGGACAATATTCAACAACTTGTACAAATCATACAGGACGATATCCTATCGTCTTAGACGATATGAATAAAAACCTTATGATTGTCCTAAATCATCCCGACTTTTTGAGCTTAATTTGTACTGATAGTATAAGATGATATTTATATTGTCCTGGATAATAATATCAGTTTATTACAATTAAGAGCTATTCCGAAGCTCTTCTATTTAAGACCTCTTGTTTTACCCAAGAGATTATCTTTTTCTCCTATCTTAATCTGAGAGAACCTAGATGAGAGGGAGAGAAAGGGAGAGAGAGAGAGAGGATATTATGAGGGAGAGTTTGTGAGGGGTTTCATAAAGGTTGCTCTAAGTAGGGGTCCAAGTCATCTTCTATGATTTGTCATCCCTTATTCTTGGAGATTCGAGAGAGGTCCACTTCAGTAATCGATCAAGGTTCTCTGCATGCTTCAGGAGAAAGAAGCAAAAGGAGTCAAATTCTCCACCTCACCAGTTGTCGGTGGAAAGAAGGTTTTGTAAATGCTTCTCTGTTGAGTCTAGTGAATAGGTTGTTAAACCTAAGTTAATGTCCCAAAGTAACCAAGAGGGGGGGGGGGGGGAATTGGAATTTAAAAATTTTCCCTCTTTTGATAAATTGAATCGAAATTAAACTTTAATGAATTTTTATAAAAAGTTTTTCAACCATAATTTTTAAAACACAAAATTAAATGCAGAAAATAAAAAGACACATGATTTATAGTGGTTCGATCTAAACCAGACCTACATCCACTCCTCAGAGGCACCCTCTGAGTATTGCACTAATACCAATAGTATCTCTCCTTTTGCACCCACAGCAAGGCGGAGAAGCCTTTACAAACACTCTTTTCACCACTACCCGGTGCGGCAGAGAATCGTCGTCCTTTTACACTTTCCCTAGTGTTGGCAGAGAACCGTCGTCCTTTACACTCTCCTAGTGTGGGCAGAGAACCCTTCATCCTTTCACACTATCCTAGTGTGGGCAGAGAACCCTTCGTCTTTTCACACTCTCCTAGTGTGGGCAGAGAACCCTTCGTTTTTTCACACTTTCCAAGTGTCGACAGAGAACCGGAACTCCTTGAAAGATCTCTTCCCAAGAAATCTAGAGGGAAGAAAGAAAAAGAGTGAAGTAATCTCAAATCACAAGTAGGAAACCTTACCTTTGAACACCATGCAAAGCCTTCACTCTCTAGTGGTAGAAATCCTTCTTTGAATGCTTTCTCTCACTCTCTCCTTTACTCTTCTTCCAATAGGCACGAAGATCAATGAGCAAAAAGATTGTGTGGTAGTCTAATTTGAACTATATATACAAAAGACAAGAAAACTGCCCAAAAACGACAAGTTTTCAATTTTGTACACAATGGATCGTCCCGGACTATTTTACTTAAAGTGTTGGAAACTATCCTAATGTATTTTGGTACAAACTATATTCATACACGCTCATCGTCCCATACGAACTATGTTCGTCCAGTACGAAATGGTTATTACATAGGTCGGTTCCCAAAATTCTACAGGACATAACCAACTGAGGTAAGTCGGTTCAGTTCGTCCTGGGACGAACAGGTTTCGTCCTGGGATGAACAGGTTTCGTCCTGGGACGAACAGGTTTCGTCCTGGGATGAACAGGTTTCGTCCTGGGATGATTTTATATAGAGAGTTTCGTCCAGGGATAAAAATTTATTTCGTCCTATACGATCTCATATAGAGAGTTTCTTCCAGGTACGAACCATATTTTTTGTTTGGACGAACAGTGCAAGGTGAGAATCCAGAGACGTTCGTCCTGGGACGAATATTAAATTCGTCCTGGACGATTAGGACTCAGAAAATTTTCTACTCGCCTGTTCGATCCATAGCTCTTTTGAGGGTTAATTGACATGATCGTCTCGTACGAACCAGGTTCGTCCCATATGATCAGTTCACAAAAATTGTCCCCCAAGAGTGTGTGTTGTGATTTTTCACTCAATTACAATCACTCCCTCTCTTTTCAAAACTTGTAATTTACAAATGAATAATTTGAAGTCTTCATCACTTGGAGTTGGTTTTTCTAAAATGTTATTACACACTAGAGCAAAAACAAATCTTCCAAAAAGTGTTAGGAGATATATAAAACAATAATATTTGAAATTATCAAAATAACACAAGTTGCAAGAATGTAAAACATGCAAATAGCAACTCTCTCTACATTATCTGCCCTGCTATGGGAGCAAAAGGAGAGTCACTGAGTTTAGTGCAATACTCAGAGGGCGCCTCCAGGGAGTGGATGTAGGTCAAGTTGACCGAATCACTATAAATTTCTATGTTCTTTATTATTACTTTTTTCGTATTTAATTTCCACACTTATATTTCTTTGCGGTAAATTTTAGTTTGAGTTTGTATTTTTTATTGAAACATTATTTAAAATACCAATTCAACCCCCCTCCTCCCTCTTGGTTAGCCTTGGGCTAGTTCATAAGGGCTTAACATCCCTAACGAACTTTCACCTATATGATTGACAAGCGAACACATTCCAATCATTAGGTCACCATAAAGAAATCCAGGTATGTCTTAGTGATCTCATACAAAAATGAGATCAACAAACGTCACTATAACTTTCACTATTATTATGTCACATAAAGGTTGCTTCATCCTGAAAGATATTGGGCCTTCTTGAAGACCCACCAAAGTATGTCATGAATGAGCGTACCCCATGCATGTACATCAGTAACTCAGTAACAAGGCACTCACTTAAGCTATAACAATAACGAATAAAAATATCGATTGTTATGGGATCATCTCTTATGTGGAAGGATATAGGCTAGTCACTTATGTTTCGATTTCCCTTTCCCATTGTGTTGGTAGTGGTTGGACGCTCGCTTAAGCTAAATTGCCAAGGAACATACAAATCAAGTACTAGTGTGGTCGGCCTACATAAGTTGATAAGTTTAAGTATTCATTGAGTGTTTCTTTTACATGATTAGAATACTTGATTTTTTTTTTTTTACTTTGAAATGGTTACTTGCCTGTAAAACTAAGATGATTCAATTGGATCAATCCTGAATAGATCTACTACAGGGTCAGTGGCATTAACATCTTCACCACATATTTCTTCAACTTTAAAGTACAAAATGATAGTGTGTGTAATAGCTTCAGTGAACACGTACTCGCAGACTTTGTTGTCTATGATGTGGGTGGCAGTATAACCACCATTATTACAAAGGCGACACACGAGATTAACGGTATGTGTAGAGCTATCCACATGTAAAGCATGAAAGATCCTTAGTTTAAGCTGACTTAATGTTAAAATCTCATTTTCTTCTAGAGATCAATTCCTTCCTCCAGCATTGGTAGGTGTGAAGTCCTCTGCAGTTTCCAAGTCACCGCCAAAATGTAAAAGCAATCATGACATTTGTTTAGTATATCGTCTTATCTTAAGGACTCTAATACAGTTCATTTATGTTTTCTAGTTGTGTTGAATGGTGGATCTAAGTTTCTCAAATAAAAATATGATAATAATCTTATATTATATGCTATAATAAATAATAATAAAAAATTTAAATAGTGTTCTTGATATGCCCAATAAACATAAGATGTTATAGAGACTTCATCAAGTCAAACTCAAGCTAAGGTTGATCAAGCCATCACATAGGTGCAGGCAAATATTCTAAATTAGAATTTTACTTTGAGAAACTTTTACAATTTTACTTAGAGAAACTTTAACCAAATAAAATTTTACGTTAATCTAAGATAATTTTCAATATCAAATAGAAATTACTAAAGTTATAAATCTTCAAACTTAAATATTCTAAATAACGAATTCAATTTGAGTTAATTTGATTTGATTTTGATTCGATTGGTGAATTGATTTGAGCCGAATAATGTATCAATTTGATCGAAAATAAATTAGATTGAGTCGATCGACATTGACGAATCAAAAATCGAGCCTGATTTGAGTTGAGTGATAGGTTCGAGTCGATGCTACGTCAGTGGGCGACCACCTAAGGGAAATCCTATGGGCGACGTCTACACTAGGCTATGAAAACCTAGGTACTAGAGATTGATTCTGGGGAAATTGATCTTGAATAATGAGGTCAACAATGGTACCTCCTAAATCTTATTAAGGGTCAAATTCTCATCTAAATTTACTAAAGCCGCTCATCTACCTAAGCATCATCATCTCTAAAACACTTAATTTAATCTTATGCTTCTCTTTTAATGACCAACATTCTGCACCATAAAGCATTGCAGGTCTCGCTGCCAACTTATAGAATTTCCCTTGAGTTTGAGAGGGACTTTTCAATCAAATAACTTGCCTAACGCATTCCTCCACTTCATCCATCCAACTTGAATTCTACTAATAATATCCCCATATATTTCACTATCACTCTAAATAATAGACCAAAGATATCAAAAATGTATATTCTTATTAATGACTTGATCATCTAATCATAATCCCTCAACTAGATATATTATTATTAAAATTACACTCTATATATTCAATTTTAGATATACTCAAATGAAAGCCTTTAGAATCTAAGGTTGACCTCCATAATTCAAGTTTACCTTCAACACCCTCTCTAGTCTTATCAATAAGAAGAATATCATCAGAAAAAAGCATACACCAAGCCTTAATTATAGACTCTTCCCTAACTACATTGAGAATCTTTTAATACAACAATGATAACATCAAGCCTTTGTCCCACTACGTGGAGTCGGCTACATGAATCCTTTTTTGCCATTGTGCTATGTTAAAAGTCAAATTCTCATTTAAATCTAATAAAAAAATGATCATTTCTAATATTTTCTAACCAAGTATTTTTAGGTCTACCTCTACCTTTCTTAACATAAATCAAATCTAATTCCTCAACTTTTCTAATCGGGTCATCAGAAGGCCTCCATTTAATGTGAAAAAACCATATAAGAAGACTTTCTCTAATCTTATTTTCCACTAGAGCTACTCCAACCTTTTCACGGATATGCTCATTTAGTGTCCTATCTCTAAGGGTAAAGCCACTCATCCACATAAGCATTATCATTTCTTTAACACTTAACATAGTATTATGCATCTCTTTTAATGGCCAACATTCAGCACCATAAAGCATTGCGGGTCTCACCACCATCTTATAGAATTTTCCCTTCAGAGGGACTTTTCTATCGCACAATAAGCCGGAAGCATTCCTCCACTTCAACCAACCAACTTGAATTCTGCTGATAATATCCCCATTTATTTCACCATCACTCTAAAGAATAGATCCAATATATGTAAAATGTGTACTCTTATTAATAACTTGATCACCCAAAGTCACAATCCCCTCACTAGGTTTATTGCTACTAAAATTACACTCCATATATTCCGTTTTAGATCTACTTAAGCGGAAACATTTAGACTCTAAGGTTGACCTCCATAATTCAAGCTTACCTTCAACTCCTTATCTAGTCTTATCAACAAGAAGAATATCATCAGCAAAAATCATACACCAATGTACATCATCTTGCAAATTTCTAGTGAGAACATCATTGACTAAAGCAAAAAGATATGGACTTAAGGCTGATCCGTGATGTAATCCAACCAAAATAGGAAAATACTTGGTCAAACTACCTTTTATTTGAACACAAGTAAAAACTCCTACATACATATCTTTAATAAATTGAATATAAGCAATATTAACTCCTTTCTTTTCAAGAACTCTCCATAACACTTCTCTTGAAACTTTATCATATGCTTTCTCTAAATCAATAAATATCATATGTAGATCATCCTTATTCTCCATATATTTCTCCATCAAACATCTTAATCAATCTATGGCTTCCATAGTAGACCTACCCGGCATGAATCAAAATTGATTTTGAAAAACATTAGTATCACTCTACAACCTATGCTCCATAACTTACGCACAAAGTTTTAAAGTATGACACATTAACTTAATTATTCTATAATTCACACACTCCTATGCATCACCTTTATTTTTAAAAATAAGAATTAACACACTCATTCTCCACTGATCTGGCATCTTTTTAGTCTTAATAATAGTATTAAAAAGTTTAGTAAACTAAAAAATTCCTTCATCTCCTAAGCATTTACATATCTCTATTGGAATATCATTAGGTCCAACAGCTATTCCACACTTTATTTTCTTTAAAGCCTATCTAACATCAGTTTTACTAATACGCCGATAAAAACAAAAATCTTAATTTTCATTTAGGGTGCTAAAGTCACTAAACTCAATCGTATTTTCACATCCTTCATTAAAAAGTTTAGCAAAATATCTCATCCACCTTCGTTGAATATCATCTTCTAAGAAAAGTACTTTTTGATCTTCATTCTTAATACACTTCACTTTAACTAAATCCTTACAACTCTTATCTCTTTGTTTGGCTAACTTATACATATATATTTCTCCCTCCTTAGTATCTATTATATTATATAAAATATTAAAAGCTAAGCTTTTTGCATCGCAAATAACTTTCTTAAATTCCTTACGAGCTTCTTTATAGCTTTCCCAATTATCAAAATTTTTACATCTAAACTAATTTTTATAACAAATCTTCTTATTTTTTATCTTTTCTTGCACGTTTGGATTCCACTACAAACTATTTTTACTATTAGAAGCTTTATCCTTCCAAACTCCAAGCACATCTTTTTACAATATTCTTAATATCACTAGCTACTTTTTCCTACATAATGTTAGCATTCGCACAGATAAAATCTTACTCTAACAAATACTTTTGTTAATATTCTTTAAATGCCCCCATCTAATCGTAGAAATCATTTTACTTTTTTATTTTATTTTCTGGCCCTTTAACTTAAAGTCCAAAACTAATAATCAATGTTGGGTACATAAAATTTCACTCAAAATAATTTTACAATTTTTGCAATCTAAACGATATAATTTTCTTATAAGAAAAAGATCAATCTACATTTTACTATATATAATCTTATTAGTGATAAGATGCTCATCTCTTTCTTAAATAAGAGTATTAGCTATTTAGAAATCATAAGCTAAAGAAAAATCTAATATGGTCTTACCAACTTCATTTGTCGTTCCAAACCCATGGCTACCATAAATGCTTTTAAAATAATCTGCCTCTCTACCAACATGTATATTTAAATCTCCTATAATAAAAATTCTGTTTTCAAGAGGTCTCTTTTGTATTAATTCTTATAATTCATTCCAAAATTTTAATTTTGAACCCATATCCGAACCTACTTTATGATATAAGCACTTATAATATTAACAATCTTAGCATCAACAATAATCTTCAAAGCTGTAATTCTATCTCTAATTTTGTTAAATTTTATAACATTATCCTTCAAACTCTTATCTATAATCACATCTACATCATTTCTACTACGACTCTTACCTAAATACCATAGTTTATAACCTAAACTATTAATCTCCTTAGCTTTCTCTCCAACAATTTAGTTTTTTGAATGCAAAAAATATTTATCTTCCTATTAATCATAATATCTATTAATTTCATTAATTTTTCTATAAGGGAGCCAATATTCCAAGTTCTTATCATAATTTTAGTTTTATTGACTAGCTTATTTTCCCACATCCATCCTTGATGTGGGAGCCCTTGCCTATTTAACACAGCATTCAGGCGTCGTTGTAGCTGCCCTTGTACACTTATCGCTGTTCAGGCCATATAGAGTGTCGCTTCCAGGAGACACCCTAACAATTTGTTCATAAAATTAATGATTATATGCCACATTTTTTCTGAACTTTTAGTTCCTCTTAGGAAATCCAATAAGAAATGCGAAGCAATAACATCCTCTCTCTTTTGTCAAGTTCCAACATCTTATCTAGATCACAAAAATCTTTGAAGGATCAATTTTGACTTGAAAGATGTACATTATTAACTATATCCTACAAAATTTTCTTGTAGAATTATCTTAGTTTCCTTTTAAGTAGAAAATAATCTATAATTGATGTAATGCATCCACCATTAAAAGCAATTTGATATTTATTCACAAGTTATAATACTCAATAACAAAATTAAAAATAATTTTATTTTTAACAGAACAATTCTAACCCCAATTCTTAACCCATAAGAATCTTCCCATAACTTTATATAATAACCTCTACATTTTTATTTAAATTATCAATGACTATTATGATTTCCTTATTAAACATATTAGCTCATTGGTCTCTCCTTGAGGTTATAATTGGTTATTCCCTTTGAGCTTAAGAATGTTGGTGCCACTTATTAGTTGGTGTTGCTTATCATCATCTCATGAATAAAGTTTTCAAATTCATTATGGTGTGCACTATGGAAGTAAATGCCGATGGTATGATAGTAAAAAGTCATGACAAATCAAAATATATCTCTAACTTGGAACAATGCTTTCGCTTTCTATGACATTATAATATTGGCTCAACTCTATTAAAAGTGCTTATGGAGTTACTTCTAAAAAGTTCTTAGGGTTCATGGTGACCCATCGAGGAATTGAGTCTAATACCAAAAACGTAAGATAGATTTAGAGAGCAGATGAAATCATACATACGATTAACCATAGAGAATAGTTGCTTTCACTTATACACGTCGATGGGTAATAATATATATGAACCAATAATCATGAGATTTCCCTCATCTGGTACATCAGCACGAATGTGTTTTATTTTATGTGGGTGTCAGTTTCCCACGGGTGTCCTTGTGGTTAATTACATTTAGACCTTGACCTAAGAAAACTCTTGATTAAGGACGCTATATTATTCTCTTTAAGGTTTGGCGCATAAGAGGATATCAAGGCTCTTCTAATCCAAGGGAAGATAAGCTCAATTGGGCTATTAAACACACAAACATCACACAAGTAGTCGACCGGTCTAAAGTAGAGAGATCAAAAGAGGAGTCATTTCATACCAAACTTGCATGAGATAAAGATGGAAGCAGCACCATTAATGAGATGCAGATGGGTAGGTTTATAGCCCTCGAAGAGTGGAGAGCTTACCCATCGATAAGGCATGCAATGGTGTACCAATACCACTAGTCTTTGACTATATAGCTGTACACAAAGTACTAACAACCACAACTTAACTAATACAGGGTACCACGAGGGTATTTATAACTTAATCCCCACTAAGGATCTAAGAAGCCCCGACCAAGATATACCACCATGCTTGGAAAGAGGTACCAGCTATATTAAATCGATGAGGTCCAATCTTATGTAAATACAAGAATGGTTACAGGCACAGAAAGGAGAAATGTGCACCAAGTATGAACATAAATGGTATTATGTTACGTAAAATGATATATCCATCTATGTTTTAAAACAAAAAATTTACATGCTTTTGACTCAAGGCTATGGATGCATAAGTTGGGTCAATAAGGACTGTCTAGTAGTCACTATGAAGTGAACAAGGATAGAAATATTAAGTGAGTTTTAAAAGGTAACCCACAAGGGATCATGCATTAATTTTGAAAAATTGCTTGATTTTAAAAACTATGTTCATTTTTATCTTGTTTAAATAAATTTTAATTTTGTAAAAAATTTAACATCCTAAAGATCCTAACAAAAACTCAATCTGAGCCACCCCAAAGTTAAGCAAAGTAAGAAACCTATCAAAAAAATATGCAATTCTAATGTGCAATCAAGGTAAATAAATCATCACACAACAAATAATAGTTAATATCCATAAATACAACTGGGTTCTACAATACACCCCAGAAAAATAAAAAAGAAGGGAGTTGAGCTAAACCATATATACAACTCAATCTAAATATATACACAAATAAATTGGTATATGGGTTCTTAATCAGTCTCCACCTACTTAGCCTCCTACCTTCTGAAATTCTCATGCACCTATAAAGCTTTCCTTATTAAAAATTATATTTAAAAAATATAAAAATATATGATTATCCTATGAAAAGTACTATCAGCATAACTATAATAAAATTACACAATAAATATCCATGCCTAGTCCTTAGTACCACATTCTTAATGGTAGCATTCCTCATAGACATGTTAAAAAGCACATTTATAATTATGTTTGTAATAATTTTTATTTATCCTTGAGGAATATGACCACCTGTAGAAGATATTTCTATATATGATCACTTAAGGGAAAGTATCCACTCATCAATCCATAAAAAAAAAAAGAAAGCATCAATAAAATAATCCAAACTAGAACAATCACCATATCAGCACAAATGGAAAATAAAAAAGAAAAAAATTGTAAAAGATTATCCTATATACACTCTACCATAGGATGACTATAATGTGTCCAATCTAGCATCTAAGTGTGTGCAAAAATTAGTGTACCTAACTATTCAAAATTAGGTGAGAGGTTCACATTTAAAAGTCAAGTTCTTATTATTTAATTTATTAGCTCTTAAAATTATCTTTAAATAATTAATGATTTTTGGTGGGTTAATGAACACTTAATTTTAGGATTGTTGCGTGTCAGAAAATACGCGGCGGTAGAGTTTCTAAATTTGCGTCCGAGCGTTGCACGTAAGTTTAACACACAAACAGAAAAGAGGAGTGAACACCAAAAGTTTTTACGTGGAAAACCCAAAAAGGGAAAAAACCACGGGGCCTCGCCCAGTTGTGAAGTTCCACTAGTGATTTTGCAGATTACAGATGACTGATTCGTCCCACAAGTTTGGATAATAAGAATACAATTTGTTTCTTCCAGTGAGTTTACAAAATTTCTGTGAATTCCTGGCGTTTCTCGAAAATCCGGCAGAGTTCCGGCGTCTTCAGGCGGCAGGAAGAGTTTCGGCGGTGGTCGAGGAGGTGAGGAATCTCCTTTTCCCCTTTCTCCTCTTCTTCTTCTCTCTTCTGCAAGTTCCTGGCATTTCCTGAAAGTTCGGCAGAGTTTCGATGCCTTCAGGCGGCAGGAAGAGCTCCGGCGGCGGTGGTCGAGGAGGTGAGGAATCTCCTTTTCCCCTTTCTCCTTCTCCTTCTCTTCTTCTTCTCTCTCTTCACTTGAGCCCCCTTGGTGTAGAATGAGGGCTCTATTTATAGTTTTTCTGGAGTGGCATAGCCCGTAAATAGGCAT
>NW_021319199.1:448553-475970 GCF_001605985.2 Dendrobium catenatum | reverse complement strand
AGTTGTAAAGTTTCACTAGTGATTTTGCAGATTACAGATGGCTGATTCGTCCCACAAGTTGGGATAATCAGAATACAATTTGTTTCTTCCAGTGAGTTTACAAAATTTCTGTGAATTCCTGGCGTTTCTCGAAAATCCGGCAGAGTTCCGGCGTCTTCAGGCGGCAGGAAGAGTTTCGGCGGTGGTCGAGGAGGTGAGGAATCTCCTTTTCCCCTTTCTCCTCTTCTTCTTCTCTCTTCTGCGAGTTCCTGGCGTTTCCTGAAAGTTCGGCAGAGTTTCGATGCCTTCAGGCGGCAGGAAGAGCTCCGGCGGCGGTGGTCGAGGAGGTGAGGAATCTCCTTTTCCCCTTTCTCCTTCTCCTTCTCTTCTTCTTCTCTCTCTTCACTTGAGCCCCCTTGGTGTAGAATGAGGGCTCTATTTATAGTTTCTCTGGAGTGGCACAGCCCGTAAATAGGCGTGAGATCAAGGGCGAATTGGGAGTGATCCGAATGGACGGCCGATATCGAATCCTTCGATCATGCACCGTTCGTTGGACATTTGAAGGCCTTAATGATTTCGGAATTTGATGATTTTGGGCTCGTTGGATTTGTCTCGTCGAGCCGTTCGATTCGAGTATAAGCTCGTCAAAATCGGAGACCGTTTGGTAACTCAAATTGCGGTTTGAACCTTGCAACAGCGCTTCGAACCTTTGATTCGGACTCATTTGGGCTCGGATTGGGTTGATCTTGGTGTCATTGGGTTTGTATTTCCGAGACGCTCAGTTTGACTGTAAGCTCGCTGAAATCGGAGTTCATATGCTCCCGAAATTAATTTTTGAAGTTTCCAACTAGGTTTTGCCTCGAGATTCGTGCCCGATCAAGATGATTTTGCGATGCCGTATCAAGGATTATAATTTTAATTATTGAGTTATGAACAACCCAAAGATATGGGACCTAACATATGCTAAGGTTATAAAGAAGTATGGGGCAAGTGACCTATCCTCAATCCTACACTTAATCAAGGCTGAAAAAGTTATAAGGTGTTAAGGGTTGGTTAATCATTCCTTGATGATATAGGACTCAAGGAAAGGTTGAAAGGTGACATCCTAAGTGGATATATCATCCATAATAAAGAAAAATCTAGGCTTGTTATGTCTAAGGTAGATTTCTTTTAAAGATTAACATGAGAATAGAAAGACTCACTACATATATAAGGTTTAATAGTTGGGTGGTTAAGAAGTTGGTTTAGGTCCCTAAGGGTGGTTTTACATCTTCAAAGATGGGATAATATATATAGATCTTTATACTCTTTCTTCTAAACTTATGAGGTATGTGGCATTGTCACAGTGGGCTCGAGGAACTATGCCTCCTTAAGACACTTAGCCCTGCAACTCAAGTTAGTCCTGCTTATATACTTTTCATGAGTTAAGAGGGAAATGAAAAAAAGATGAATATAAATTTGACATGGATTATAACACTAATGTGTGATTTTAAAGTCCATTTTGCTCCTCGAATAGATTAATTTATTTGCTTAAAGTTAAGAAATTTTTAATTTAAGTTTAAGTTTTAGTGTCTTAGTGTATTATTAAGAACTGGAAAATTGGTGATAGGATTTTTGTTATTTTGATTTAGTTTCACCATAATTAATGTAGATTATTGTTTCGAGATTGTAAAGATGTATTTTATGTGTTTTATGGTTTAATTTGATTGATTAAGACCTTTAAAGTTATAGGTTGGTTAAGGGGTATTAGGGATTTTGTGAACTTATGTGAATTCATTTAAAGGTTTATACACTTGTTACATATTGTTAATCATTTTAATCATTATGGTTTAAAGTTTGATATACATTTTTTAAATTTTTCCAATTGAAAAATGATATGGGTTACAAAGTTTAATTTGATGGTGATTTATTAATGCTTACTTAAGTAAAATGATAATTACCCTTGTTAAACCTAGGCATGAGGTTTATTTCACCCTCATTGGGGCTAAGTTCATAGCCTTATAGGCCTAGGTTACCAGGAAATTATCTTGTTGTTTAAGTTTAATATTAGTTATTTAGTGGATTTTACTGTATAATTATCATTAGGACAAGTTCTTTATAAATTTTAGGAGAGGTTAAAAGTTCATGAGTCACGTGTTTTATCAATTGGTTTTATGACTTCTAAAGATTCTTTATGTTGTTTGGAACAAATGAACTTCATAAACATGGGTTATATATTAGGCTCAAATAATAACATAACACACTAATTGCTAAGAGACATTATAATCACGAAGCTAATAAAAGGAAACTACCTAACATACTAGAGCTCAATTTTTATTTGGATTTTTTTAATTTTTGATTATGTTAATGGACAACATCATTTAAGGCTAAAAAATCATTAAAAAGGTATTTTTTTTAGAATAATTTAAACATTTTAAATCTAAAGCAAAAAAATATCATAAGTGTGCCCACTTTAAGTGAGAAACGACAATGCACATGTCATAAGTAGGTTAGCTACATTATAGGCCTAAGATGACCATAAGGGTCTCTAAGGTTCACATGATTCTCTGCATTTATTATTGATCATTTTAAATTTTATTGATAATATTTGGTCATTAACTATATTGATTGCTATTGATGATATTAGACTGAGCATATTATATTGATTCTTTTGTCCGTATATTGAAAGCTTAATTAGTGAGTTTTGAATTATTGTTGGGCTTTTGAAATCATTATGTGAATTTTTAATGATTTCAGATCAGGATAGGGGTCTTGACTATTTGAAGTGAGATTATTAGACATCCTCAGATTTTCTTTAAATTGTAATATATATTTTCATTTATTTTTTTATAGTTAGGAGCTTATGATGATAGAGTGATATCTTGTTTAGTATAAATGATATTTTGGATGACTAAATAGTATAATATATTAATGTATATGATTTTCGTTGCTTTCACTGGTTATTCTTTATATTGATGATTTATAAAAACTCTAATATATTCTTAAAATGATAAATAAATCATTCTTTTAAATTTGATTATGGGGCATTACAAATTAGTATCAGAGTTGTTCTTGGAAGAATTAGATTGTAATTAGAGATATATGAATTGATTTATGAGTGAGGTAGAAGTTAGGTAGTATAAATTTATCATTTATGTTTTTAATTGATTGAGTTTGATGAGTTTTGATTCATAATTTATTTTGATTTGATTTGAGTTTTGATCTTATAAATTTTTTGGGTATTAATTTTGCGCCCAAATCCTTAAGGGAAATATTGAGGATGATATTTTTCTAAGGTGAGTTGATTATAATAATATAAATTTTTTAAATAAAAAATCTAATTTTTTGTGTCGTCCCTTATCAAAGAAGAAAGAGAATGTTGTTCGGTGCTTTTTTATCTGTCAATTTTGTTCAGAGATTTCTACTATTTATTATAACTAAAATCTTATTTTAATTTTTAATAATTTTGATTATTATATAGATTTTCTTATTTTGAACAATGATTTTCCTACTATATTTTAATTGGGACATTTGCAAAAGCAAGAAAGATTGGCTATTAACACTATAAAATGGATTGACTGTTAAAACGTAGTACTCTATATAGGGGGGTGGGCTGACTGACTTTCCTTTAAAAAATATTTGTGGTGTTATCTTAGTTGTAGCATATAAAAGATGATCAATTACGCTGACGAGCAGAGAGTGATGACACTTTATTGATTTAATGAAGCCCGCATGTATTGATAATTGATTAATTGAATATGATAATTGATTAATTGAATAAGTGATCTTTAATATGACTGATGATCAACTGGGATTTAGTTGAGATAAAAGATATTGAAAAACCACATTAAAGTTGGGTCACGCCTTGCTAAATCATATATTAATGCATGCATATATTGATAGCATTGATGATATTGAAAGATACATTAATATCATTAACATTATTAGATGTATTGGTAATACATAAACAAATGATGCATATGAATAGATAAGATAAATTCCTTTGGTGATTTATAAATAATTTTTGCATAGTTGTTTTATTAATTTATTAAATTTTTTTATCAATTATTAATTTTTTGATTCATTGTAATGAATCCCTTCTTTTATTATTGATCATTTTGAGTTTTATTTATAATGTTTGGTCATTAACTATATTGATTGCTATTGATTATATTAGACTTAGCATATTATAATGATTCTTTCGTCCTTGCATTAAAAGCTTAATATGAATTTTTAAATCCTTTATAGGAATCTAAAGTCCATATTCTAAGCACTCTTAGATTCATAAGTCTTCCTCTCCAACTTTCCATGAATTAATGAATGGATAATGCATAAAGTTAATGAGATCCAACCCCGAGGAGTAGGTGCAATAGCTATAGCACTATTAAGTATATAAGTCACTAGTGAGTCAAATCTCTTTGAGGACTCCATATGAGGAAAATCCAAGTTATCTTGAATGCAAATAGAAGGGTGTGTGTGTGTAAGTGAGTGTGTATCACAATCCAATCTGACCAGGACAAGTCTTATCATGTTGAGCTATGACACACAAATCCCAATATCTAATTTTGAAATTATTTTATATTTTTAACAAATATTTATTGAAATAAACTAACGATTACAAAGCTCCTAAAGCATCAAAATACTGAAAATAAACTCATCCATCAAGTTTCTTTTATTTCATCAAAATAAATATCTATACTAGAGTACAAAGCTACATGCAAGAGCTACAAAACTGAAAATTTAACTAGTCACGACTGTACAAAAATTAAAATAGGACTTCCATTCATATAACATGTGTTGAATAAATTATTTCCCATTTAAGGAGACAATAATAATATTATGTGGAAGGAGAAAGCAGGTAGAAATCTCAATACTTATCCTAGCAGAAGGCCAATAAAAATTTAAATGTTATTAAATGTCCACTGCAAGGGCATAGCCAAGTTTGCTGATGATAAAGTATATTCTCTAACTAATTTGCTTCTTTGCATGTAGTACAAGGACTCTACCAGTAGCTTTAAGCACTTTCTTTAAACGTATAGAGTTGAGAGATAAGAGAATGGGTGCATTTAATTGATATGATCATGTATTATAAATATCACCCGTGCAATCATAATATCACTATTTCATGGACTACAAATAATTATAGCTCAAAGAGTTCGATTATTCCCACCTCAGCATTGGACTGACAACAGAAAAAAAATTTCGAATTACAAATCTCTATTCATCCTGTGTTGAAATAATAAATATCAATGAATAATTTAATGTAGATAAAATTCAACACAAAATGATTGCAATATCTTAACTATGGGTGTAAACGAGTTGAGTCGAGAGCCCGAGATCGAGTCATCATTGACTTGAGCTTGAATTTGAATTTGATTAATTAACTGAGATCAAACTCCAGCTTTATTCTACGAGTTCAAGCAAGCTTACCAGCCTGTTTGTTTCTTATAAAGATAGAGAAAATAATTTTAATTTAATCAATTAGTATAATAAAATTTTAAAAAGAATGATAAATAATAAAAATAATAAAAAATAAATACTTAATATAAAATAGTAAGATATAATTTTTAGCATTTTTAATAATTTTGCACTTAAATTTTGAATCATAATATATTTTAAGTATATTTTATATAAATATTTATTAAACAAGTTGGCTTGCGAGCTAATAACTCGAGAAAGAACTAATTCAAACTCTACTATTTAACCCATCAAATTCGGCTAGCTTATGCCCCTAATTTTAACAAATTAAAATCCCAACCGGTTGAGTTTCACTTTCCAACGGAACAAAGACAGGATTAACGAGCGGGAGGATAAGTTAAACCTCCCGTGACATTTCTTCTCCCATTGCCAATTTCTCCTCCACCTCCACTCGCTCCGAAAACCCTAGACCTGATCATTATTTTATTTCGAAACGGGAAACGGAAGAGACGGCGGCGGAGGGAGGAGGACAATGGAGTTGATAACATCGGGATCTGGCGTTGGATCTCTCGTCAACAATGGCAGCAACACGTCTCTTCTCGGAGGCGAGAAGGTTATCATCGACACGGACCCCGGCATCGGTAAACCACTTTTTCTCTCGCCCTGAAGGCCTGAAGTAAAATTTGAATTCGCCTGATTGATTGCATCCGTTTATATGGCGGAATTGTTTGCCCTGAATATAAATTGAGGGCTAGAGAAAAGCAGCCTTTTTTCTTTTTCAGAACTACTTGAGACGTAATGATTCCTTTCATAAGTTTTATAGGAGTTTGTAATGCACTCTGCATTTTGGAAAAAAAAGAAATATCTTTATCTTGGTTGCTATAATTTAAATTTCTGGCGATCACTTTTGTCCAATTTATGTTTAATTACTATTGTTCTGTTCATGTGATGACAAGTGTACACCCATATATGACCCATGGGTCCGGTTTGGGATAAGCTAGTCAATTTCAAGGCACACGAACAGGCTGAGCTCTCCCAAGCTGGAGAACTAGCCAAAGGATGAAGAACTCGCCAACTTGCCGAAGGATGAGGAACTCACTAACTCTCTAAAACTCCAAGAACTTGCCATTTTTCTAGAACTCACTAAATCCCACTGGGCTCGAAAGAAGACAAGGACTATTTTCCGGAAGATCAGCTTGTCTGCATTAAATCAGCTAGTTTGTAATCTCCTTCAAGTGAATCACCTTCACAAGGCAACGACATTACTTAGGCCTGGATTCTAACTAATCAGCCACAATTTTTGTCAAGGAGAAAATACATATTTTATTGTAAAATAGGATACACGTCTTCTATAATTTGATTAAAAAAGTCATTAACATTTGCCATGTATATTCTATAATGTTAAATCTCAGGTCTAGACCTATTAAATGGGAGGCTTGAGGAGATAAGGAACATCAAATGATTTGCACCATGCTTCTATATTTTTGATAAATAACTATGGGAGCGAGTTATGGAGCGTCGGTTGCGGCGTGATACTAATGTTTCTCAAAATCAATTTGGATTCATGCCGGGTAGGTCTACTATGGAAGCCATTCATTTATTGAGAGGTTTGATGGAGAAATATAGAGAGAATAAGGATGATCTACATATGATATTTATTGATTTAGAGAAAGCATATGATAAAGTTCCAAGAGAAATGCTATGGAGAGTTCTTGAAAAGAAAGGAGTTAATAATGCTTATATTCAAATCATTAAAGATATGTATGCATGAGCTATTACTTGTGTTCAAACACAAGGTGGTTTGACCAAGTATTTTCTTATTTCGGTTAGACTACATCTAGGACCAGCCTTATGTCCATATCTTTTTGCTTTAGTCATGGATGTTCTCATTAGACATTTGCAAGAGGATGTACCTTGGTGTATTCTTTTTGCTGATGATATTCTTCTTGTTGATAAGAATAGAGAGAGAATTGAAGGTAAACTTGAATTATGGAGGTCAACTTTAGAGTCTAAAGGTTTTCTCTTGAGTATATCTAAAACTGAATATTTGGAGTGTAATTTTAGTAGCAATAGACCTAGTGAGGGCATTGTGACTTTGGGTGATCAAGTCATTAATTAGAGTACACATTTTAGATATATTGGATCTATTGTTCAGAGTGATGGTGAAATTGATGGGGATATTATCAGCAGAATTCAAGTTGGATGGTTGTAGTGGAGGCATGCATCGAGCTCATTGTGCGATAGAAAAGTCCCCCTCAAACTTAAGGGAAAATTCTATAAGATGGTGGTGAGACCTGCAATGCTTTATGGTGCCGAATGTTGGCTATTAAAAGAGAAGCATAATTCTAAGTTAAGTGTTGCAGAGATGAGGATGCTTAGGTGGATGAGTGGCTTGACCCTTAGAGATAGTATACAAAATGAGCATATATGTGAAAAGGTTGGAGTAGCTCCAGTGGAAGATAAGATTAGAGAGAGTCGCCTTAGATGGTTTTGTCACATTAAACGGAGGTCTTTCGATGACCCGGTTAGGAAAGTTGAGGTATTAGATTTGACTTATGTTAAGAAAGATAGAGGTAGACCTAAAAAGATTTGGTTAAAAAATATTAGAAATGATCTTTCGTTATTAGATTTAAATGAGAATTTGACTTTTAACTGGATACAATGAAGAAAAAGGATTCATGTAGTCGACCCCACATAGTGGGACACAGGCTTGATGTTGTTGTTGTTGTTGTAAATAGCTGCCTTTGCCTCTGCCTCTCTCTCTCTATATATATCTCTCTCTCTCTCTCCTTATTCTCCTTTTTTCTTATCAATCTTATAAGGTCTTGTGAGCAAGGCCTGGGTGTCGCTTAAGGACAAAATTGAATTCAACATCCTTCAACATATGAGCATGGATTATTGCCTTGAACTATAAATAAAAAACTACGAGAAGTAGAGCAATATGTCCAAGGGGAATTAGTTAACATGGTTCACCAATAATTCATTACCAGGAGACAACTAGTAGTGATGGAAGAACGACTATTGTGAATGATCCAAGGAACCCTAAAACAACCCCTAGGGGCCTTCTGAGGGATTACGTGCCTGAGGTGTCAGCTGACTTAGTTATGCAGAGAAATTTGCCAGACACGAGGGCATTATCTTTTAACCCAACAACGAACAACATCTACTATCCCAATGGCGATAAGAGTTCTCCCAAACACAACAGGATAATAATCAAAAGCTCAATTGACATATGCATTATCTAGAGAAATCATAGAGGTGGGGTGCCCCTACAAAATCTCAATACCCCTCACATTGAATCCTAAAAAAGGAGACATTGCAAACCATATGGCTTACACCCATCTTCCTATTGAGCCTAAGTGACATCTTGAAATACCGCTTATTCCTCACAACTTTCAAAGAATCACCACTTTGGTGGTTCTTGCGACTCTTGTTGAGTATGATAAGTTCTTCATTACAACAAAAACAACAATATCAAGCCTTTCCCACTACGTGGGGATGATAAGTTCTTCATTGAATTTAAAAAATTATTCATAACACAATTCACGATCATTCCGAAGTCATTAAAGAACTCGAAGGACACACTGAAGATGACACCAGAGTTGAGCGATCCCTTTAGAATTTCATCGTTAGTTTTCAAAGGGAAGTGTTGAAAATGAAAAATTTGGAATTGGTGATGGCTTAGGCTGCCCTCACTTAAGGACTGAGAACCTTTTTGCTATATCCTTGGACTACATTAGTTGAAGATGATAGCTAAATTGTCTGAACTTGCCAACAATTAGATCAATGTTGAATAAAACAATGAATTGATCACTGCATTTTGAAATCGAAAGATCTCATTCCATAAAGGAGTTCGCAACAATCTCACTTAGAAAAAAAAAGTCATCGAAGGATGTCATGATTAAAAAAAGGCCACATCCTTACAAAAAATTACCCCATCCACAACAATTGAAGATGTGACTATGTATAGAACACCATGTCAATGTTAGGAGACGAGCAGTATCACCATCAACTCATCAATACCCGACCATCACCCCATTGAGGTTTTCCATGGATGAACTTGTTTAAGCCACCTAGAATAAAGAGTTATTTAAAAGGTCAACCCCTAAAGGATGAGACACCCATTAGGGTTTCTTGGAACCACTGATCCTTTCATAGTGATCATAGTCACGACATTTAAGATTGATGACTCGTATGGAACTTTATAGAAGAACTAATAATTAAAGCAGGAAAGCTAAAGGAATTCATCGTTGTAGATACTAGAAGAAGGGCGGGAAAAGCACACATATAGGAACAAAGAAATAAGCTACTACGTGTTTAGACAATCCACATAGCTAGTATGGTGTTGACAATCTTCTAAGGTATTGAATTGGGGCTTGTCGAGTCAATCACAAATGACTTAAGATTGGAGAAGTAAACGTTGAGACTACTACCAGGGCTCCAAACATGAATGTCAAGCCTGTCACTTTCATACAATGACACAGTTGTAGAGATAAACTAAATGGGGACACCTACCATATACAACACGATATTTGATCGACCCCCTTCTAAATATCTTTAAAGCAATGGCATTGACCCTCCATTTCATTGTTAAATTTTTTATGGGCGATTAAGATATCATGGTGAGAGGAGATTGATTTGATGCAATCTCGAGCCTACTATTTGAAGCTTGTGGGAAACATGCTGGAGGTATTGCATCTAGTGGTCAAGAAGGGAGTCGAAATTGAAACCTTATAAGAAATAGAAGAAGACAACTAGGGAAGGAATCATGGAGCTATTTTTTCTCATCAACAATCATTGAGGCGAGTTGATCCAGATCCTCTAGGACAATGCGTGGGTCTTCACCTGGACGACATCCAAAATGCCAGGGATAGATGCCAACACTGCGCACTACAGACTGAATGCCGGGAAGAATATAAGACCTATGAAGCAAAAAATAAGAAAGACTACTACCATCCTGACAAAGCCAATAAAGAATGAAGTGCATAATCTTATGGAGGTGGAATTTATCTAAGAGATTTAATATCCTGAGTGGACCTCAAATGTAGTGATGATCCAAAAGTCAAGTGGCAAGTGGACAATGGCATAAAATTCACTGACCTGAATTCGACATGCTCGAAAGATGATTACCCTCTTCCTCTGATCAACTCGACTCGACAGTTGTCTTCCTTTCCATGAGCTTCTCAATGCTTTCTTCGGTTATCACTACCTTCTCTCCTTATTCTTTGAATGGAATTTCTTCTCCAATTTGGGTTCATCTTCCTCATTTGCCACTTCACTGTTGGGATGAATCAAATATCACTAGAATTATTTCTAGAATTGGAACTCCAATTTTATTGGATGGTAACATGTTTAGATGGGGGAGAAGGGAATTTGCTAGAGCTTGCATTCGAGTTAATTTGAATTCCAAACTCCCCTCTGGAATTTGGGTGGAAGGGGTTCATGGTAAATTTTTCAGAAATTTGAGTATGAAAATTTATCAGCTTTTTGCTTCAAGTGTGGAATAATCGGCCATAATGATTCTGTGTGTCCTAATTCAACACATAATCAAAATCCTTTTGTTAAAGAGGTTCCTTCAAGTTCTTTGCAATCTGAGAATTATAATTTTGGGCCTTGGATGCATGTGAAGTTCAAGAACAAAAAAAACTTTAATCATGAGAAAAAGCTGTTTAAAGTTGTCTTAACCATGGATAAATGAAAGGATGTTTGTGTTAATATCAAAAATGCTGCCTTAGAAGATGTTGAAGGAGACGGAATTGTTGGTGCAGATGTTGCTGAAGATCATTTGACAGCTATGAAGGTTGCTGAAAATAAGGAAGAAGAAGATAAGATTGTTAGACGAGAAGCTGAAATTCCCAACGTTCTTCCTATAATTGCTGAATCTGTTGAACCAATGCAGGGAATTCAAAAAATAAATTCAGTAATTCGTTTGACAGATCCCGTGGATGTGGTAGGCAATATGCTGTATCTCAACAGCAATTTGAATTCAAATTCTGAATTTAAAATTCCTGAAATTAAGGAAGATACTAAGGTGTTAATGCTGCCGATTCAACTCATGGTGCTGAAATTCAGGGAGCTAACAAACCTTTGTTTGAATTCAATATTGCAGATTTTCAGGAGGTAAGTGCAACTCCTTTAATAGAATTGGCGGCTAAGTCTATCATTAATGCTGATCCAATTATTAAATCAGCTAATGATCCTGAATTCAAAAACGGTCTTTGCTTATCAAGAGATACCTCTTCTTCTTTGGATATCTCTTTAAATTTTAAAAAAGCTTCTCTTAAAAAAGACAATAGTCTTTTTAAGAAGTGTAATTCCTCAGGTTCTAAATACTCTTTGTTCAAAGAACTTCAAGCATTAGGGCCGATGAAAGATCTTCCTAGAAGAAGGATGGCTGAAATCCAAGTGAAGAACGGCATGAGAGGTTCTTCTTCTCTTTTATCTCAATAAAATGCAAGATGGTATTCCCATTGACATCAACATAGAGGGAAGATACTTGAAAATGGAGCTTATTATCAAAGATATTGGATTAATGATATCATTTAATGCCGACTTTGGAGATTGGTTAAAGCTTATGGAATATCTTTCAATGATATTCTTAAGTGATTTTTGGGTTTTTTTGTTAAATTGTACTTTCCTTTTTAGCTTCGTTTTTTTATCTTATTTGTTATTTTAAACTTTTTTTTTAAGTGATTATGGAATCTTTACTAAGTCATATTCTCTAACTGGATGGGAACTCTGGGATACTAATCAACCTTCGGGTTGTTTATTACTTTGATATCCCCTGCATCTCAACAGTTTCAAAATACGAAATAGTGGGTTTCATATCATTTATGATAAGTTTAAACTAACAAATTTTTTTCCAATAAGGTCCCTTTTTCTTGTTGAAAGAGGAATCATTAGTTTCCTTTTCCTAGTTTGTAATAGGTTGTCTTTTCTTTTATAATTAATGCATTTCTGCATTTCTTCAAAAAAAAAAAAGATAATGATGCACTTGGCTTATAGTGAGAAAACAACTTTCTTTACTGGGAAATACTTTTATGTTAAGAAGTAATGCATTTTGGCCTCAAAAATATTGTAAAGACATGCCAAAGGATGATATACCATGAATTCAAGCAGTAGAATTGGAGAAATGTTGTGGTCTTTATCGACAACTTGCAGGTAAAAAGCAAAACCCAAAGCAGCACCATCGAGATCCCAAGGAGACATTAGCTGCATTGTCTGAGTTCATTTTGATGCCATTGGGAGAAAGTTTAATGCCTAAATATTCCCTAAATTTGCTTTAAAGATGCAGTTTAGAGGATTAAGTTATTTTTTATACTTTCGAAGTGTGTTAAATGTTTCCTTGAAGTCTAGGACATGCTTAGTTTGAGTTTTGTTTTTCACTAGCAAGTCATTGACATAGACTTCAATGGCACCACCCTTTTGGTCTTTGAACACATTGTTCATGATCCATTTATCAAATTGCTTTAGTGTTCATGAGATGGAATGAGATGATTTTGTAGTAATAAAAATATTCATTGATATTGAAGGCAATATTTCTTCATGAATATGGTGCATCTTGATTTGATGATAGCTTAAGGCCTCGTTTGGTTCATCAATATTCTAGAAAAAGTTTGTTTTAATACTGTTGTCATGAAAATGGAGTTTCAAAAATAATGTTTTATATAATGGAGTTATTACATAATATTGTTTGGTTAAATTACTTTTTTTATGCTTATTCAAACTTTAAATTAGATAATTAGTGTTTGGTATGATTAACAATTTCACCTTTTTCATCATAAATGATGAAACTACCCATATATTAAACTCAAATATACTTAATTTTTTGTACTACTTACATAAATGAAAATATACATACAATTTTAAGAAATTTTTTTCTGTTATCATAAACTTTGACATTTAACAGTAAATTCAAGGTCATTTAAAATAAACAACTTCTTGATTAATATAAATTAAATTTATTTTATTTTATCTCTTTATAACCTTACACATTCATTAAAAGTAATAGTATCAAATTTTTGGTCTTGAACCTACATTGCTTACTAAAGAAAACAATATGAATCCAACTTTTTTCAATTGAGTCATTTTTTTTGTACTAAAACTCCGTTTTAGAAAGCAATAAAAAAGTCGTCCCAAACGAAGCCTAAGAAGCAAATGTCAAAAAGTTTTTCAAAACAGTAGAAAAATAAAGTTCCCTAAAAAGCATGTTTATAAAAGCATTCTATCCAAATAGCAATCAAAAAATAATTTCGTCGTTTCTAAAAAAAAGTTAAAAAATGCTGAAACAGATGAGACCTAAATTAGATAATTAGTAGTTAATGCAATTAACAATTTTATTTTTTTTCATCATAAATGATGAAACTATCTATATATTAAACTCAAATATACTTAAATTTTTTTACAACTTACATAAATGAAAATATACATACAATTTAAAAAAAGTTTTTTCTATTATCATAAATTTTGACATTTAACATTAAATTCAAGAACATTTAAAATGAACAACTTCTTGATTATTATAAAATAAATTTATATTGCTTTATCCTTTATAACCTCATACATTCATTAAAAATAATAGCATCAAAGTTTTGGTTTTGAACCTATATTGCTTACTAAACAAAACAATATGAATCCAACTTTTTTTAGTTGAGTCATTTTTTATGCTCCTACTATTTTGTTAAGTTAACTAAATTTATATTAGATGCTGGATTAATTTTGTATTTAATGAAATAATTTTTTTACAAGATAGTGTTGTGATTATTATAAAATATTTTTTATAAGTCGAACAATAATTTTTTTATGATCATCACAATCTAATAAAATTGGTTACAAAAACATCATCTAAACATAACAACTTTAAAAAAATAATAAATATAAATTATAACCAAACATGATATACATTACTGCTTGAAAATAATACTTTTAAGAAACTATACCTAAAACAAAACAAGAACTTACATCAATTGAACACTTAATTCATTATAAGTATAGTCAAACAAATAACTAGAAGTAGATGAAAATAAAAGGTACCAAAGAACAAAACTAAATTATTGTCGTCTCATGCTTTACTTTGGAGTAACTCATACTTTATGAATCTCAATTCTCATCGGGAAACTTGAAATAAAAGAAGAATATATTATAAGTATATCATCAATTATTACTATTATATTTCTACTAGCTCTACTAATTTTTATTTATTGTATATTTAAATATAAATAAACTTTAAGTTAAATGTAGTATCTATTACAAGTGTATTATTGAATTGCAATAGTCTCTCTAACTTCAGTCATATCGTTTGCACCTCGCCATCAAGCAACTCTACAGAATAATTCGTACTATCTAAGAGTTCAACTTCTTCTTCAAGCCGAAACTCATGTGCCTCTAGGTGAACAAATTTTTCATCGGCATCACATTCCTCGAATTCCGGATCAATCCTTGAGTGATGTCTTCTTATGTAGTTATGTAGTGCCATTGTAGCCACTACAATAAGCTGTTATTTTTTGAAAGAATAGTTCAGCATATATCGTAGAATTCTCAATTTCTTTTTCCATACACCAAATGCCTGTTCTTTTACACTTCTTAACGAGGAATGCGTCATATTAAACACCTTGCGATGTCCTATAGTAGGTTGACTTCTTCATCAGAAATCTGGTATATGATATCACGTCTCTGATACTGCTTAAGAAAACCTTGTTGAAGTGGGTATCGAACGTCAACTAAATAAAATTTACCTATTAACATATATGTTAATTTTCTCATCAACTTTAATAATAAATAGCCTTATTAAATTCATTATTACTAATTAATATAAAATTACTTAATGGAGGTGCTGGAAAATTATATATCAGACTCCTTACAACATGGTGGAAGATGCGAGCATTATTAGCTGAACCTTCTCATCCTGTTGCCACAAATGTAAAAGACATATTAAAATCATAGTCTGCCATCACATTTTGTGTAGGTGAATGATTCGCTCTATATACGAAATTTGATCTTTAATAGGAATATAGGCGTCTACATGAGTTCCATTAAAGGCTCCAATGCAGTCCGTAAAATATGACATGTACCTGGTATTGTTTCTAATATGTACAGGGATTTTATGAAATTCCTTATCTTTTGGTATAATATTATCCTTTGCTAAATTAACCGATGCTCTAAGCCCAAAAGAAAAATATCTCTTTATTGTTTCTGTAGAATGCTGAAATCTTTTTGAGGTAGCTCTTATGGATTCATTGTGACTCATAATGAGCAAAGTTATTCCAAGAACTTCTCAACTACTTGTTCTATGCAAACCACGTAAACCATAAAGTGTTTCTAGCTTGCAAAATAAGTCAGTAAATATATTGGGAGATCCTAAATATATTATGAAACATAACGGGATGATCACAAAGTAAATCCAGTACACATCTAAATCCACTTTGATCTGATTTCATGTAAGGCCTTTTGTTCAAGTAAGGTGAGAAGTAATCATTTTGCAAAAAACTTGAGGTTACCATTATATTGCTAAATTGTGTAATTGCCATTTTATCATTATTTCGCAATTTTCCATCATTACACTCATTGCTGGACCAACTGTCGTTATCCTCCGACATTGTGTATCTGCAAAAAACATTAACATTATAAGTAACCATGTTGATAAGCAACAGACTATTATGCACAGACACGAACACGACATGTCAATTATTAAAAATATAGGATACGGACACGGGTTGGACACAATATTATAGTTTTTATATTTTAAAAATAGTGTATAAAAATTGAATAAGTATAATTTTAAAAATAATTTAGAAATAATAAGTCATTTAACTAGAATTTATGCTTAAAATGATTAATATTAGGATATCGAGAGTCGGGCGTTTATGTAGTTTATCAGTCATTAGAGAGGAGATGTCAAGAGTCCGGAATTGATGTTATGCAATAAATATTGTGTATCAATATTAAAAGGGTGTTTATCGTCGATATTGAGAGGGTGATTGATTTGGTGTTGTGGATAAGAAATAAGAAGTTTCGTTTTTATATTTTAAATAACTAAAAATTTTAAATACATGAAATTATATCTTAAAAAATTCATAAAATATTTAAGATACGTGTGTCGAATTTGTATTTAATATTTTTTTAATTGGACACGTTTTCGGTGTATCTGACACGTGTTGGAGGAGTGTCGGACGCGTGTTGTGTCGGATACGGTATCGGACACTGCATGCCTCTTTGAAGAAAAATGTCGGTGCATCATAGGCATTAGATAGTGAGTTAGATTAAAGGTGTTTTACATTAGGCAATCATGAAGTTCAGCAGGTTGTCGTTAGCCATCAAGAAAAGAAAGAACAACTGCTGCGTGGCTCAATATGAAGCAATCAATGAACTTACGTTACAGAAGATTCCTGACTTTGTGAAAGAAAAGAACAATCCAGAGCAATTACGCATACATATTACAAGAAATCACAACTATTGAATTGGTGGAGGCATTTAATAAACAAAATCTCAGAATTTTTAACAGTATATAATATATATAGTATCAAGTGGAAGGCAGGTAAATGAAATATCGCCATTTAGGTGGATAAAGTACTACAGATACAAATGCATTGATCAATAAAATTGAACCTAACTCAACTGAAAAATTATACTGTAATAACAAAGCATCATATAATTTGTAAGGAACAATACTGAAATTAATTGGATGGCTTTTTATATAAATAAAAGATGTCAACAAGCCTTAGTATCATAGTAAATTAGATGCCATGGCCAAGGAAGTAGACTACAACAAATCAGCCCAAAATATTTCAGCTTATTGCATTCTCCATCAGATCCTAACGTTACCTATATCAGAATACTACCATGAACTATATTAGTAGTAAAAAAGTGAGAAAGTCAGAGAACTATAGTATATCATGGTGGTGCTGATGCCTTTCAAATCTGAAGGAAGCATGCTTATCATGTATTTATTATGTGTCATAAATACACAAAATCTTCTACTGTTATGAGTTAATTAAGCATGGTTAAATTTCCACCATATCTTCTAACAATATATGGATTAAGACGTGGCCATAAAAATTGCAAGACAATCAGAAATCAATTCAACTTTCCAATGTGGTGGAAACGATTAATTATATCTTAAAGGAAATGCATACACCATGAAAATTGCAAACCAATAAGAAATCAATAAAACTTTCCAGTAAACTGGAAACAATTAATTATATGTAAAAGCAAATCCATCTAGATATTAAATATCTTGTTAAGTCAAATTTGTCTAGTTCCAACTACAATTATACTCAACAACAACTTCATCTTGAACAAACAAACGATTCATTAAACATCAGTTTACTGATTAACATTACTAGTTGTGATTAAGCACAACAGTTGTCCAAACTAAAAAGAAACACACACAAATCTTTGAACAATCTAATAAAAGTAGTAAATACACTTGAAAAAGTTGAAATTTAGTAACAATTTGTGATCTACAATAAAGATGTGAAACTCCTGTTATATCGTCTTCTTATAAACCAAACTTTTCTGGGAGTCCCATGAAAGCCTCCCTATGATTCCTATCTTGTATATACTCAACGGCAAAGTCATAAAACTCTAGATCATCAAATATCTTAGGTATTTGAGATGTTTCTTCCAATGCATATGCTGAAGGAAAAACCTACAGTATATTAAGACAAGTGTATTTGTAAGCGTATTATGTTTTATGGAATCATGTAATTTATGAAAAATATATATCTGCTGCTGTACCTGTAATGTTTCGGCCAATCACTCATTCGAAGCATCAATTGTCTTCTCCAAAGGGTTTCATCATATTCTAGTTTCACCGTGCATTAAATCTTTCCAAAGCTTCCACTCCTTGAGCTGATCCCATTTATTTTTTATTTGGGTACGATCATAGGTTCGACATGTGTGTTAATGAATATTTTTTGTTAAATTTCGCCACCCTTCCTTACTAAAATGAGTAGTTTGTCTGTTTCCCAATTCTATCTCCTTAATACAAATGTCACTGTATGTTAATGTAGTCTCAATCTCCCATGTTGTTATGGCACCTCGCCACCTCCTTCTCTTTGCTTTCCCATTTCTGTTTGTTAGGGGGCCACATATTAGGAAAGTAGTAAAGTGTGATATAATTCTCAATTTGCTATAAAAAAAAGGTGCATTGTGGAGTTTGGAAAAACAATAACAATTATATGCTTAGCACTTGTAGGTTTGAGCAAAATTTGTAATGTTATATTTTGTATGGATAATTCTAATTTTTCTGCTGTATTTTATTTTTCTACCGTTAAGTAAAAGTTTTTTGTTGAATTAGCTTCCCATCTTCAAGTAATTGTGAACTTTGGATGTTTCTTTGATATTTATTTGAATCTTTATAAATAGAGAACAAATAAATTGGAAAGATAGAAAGGGAATTCAATGAAAATTGATTATTTTTACTTAAAAATCTCTATTCTTCTTACAAGTTTGCTCACTATGCACAAGGAAACCACAACCTTTGCAAATACAGCCGAACCCCATTTGATGTTTAATAGAAATATTTAACATTATTCAGATGATGGTTGGTCAATAATGTTTGGGGCTTTTCATTTTGTTTTTGAAAGAAAAAGAGCAAACCGAAAATGGAGTTCTTTGCCACTAACCCGGAGTGAAGAACTTATGGTCTTCTTTGCTGAAGAACTTAAAATCCGAAACTTGTTTGGTGAAGGAAAAGCTGGTCTTAACTTCCCTTGGGTGGAGGCGACGACACATTGAAGAACTTATGGAGATGTGCAACCTGGAAGGAACAAAGATTAAAAAATTGATGGATTTGAATGGGGTTCGGCTGTATTTGTAGGCCTAAGCGAGTGGATAGAGGAATAAAAAGAGCTTATAGGTCAAGAAGAGATGCTGGAAGGTACTGTCAAGGATTCTCTTATTTTTTTTGGAGGCGATTTCTTGGCTAAAGAATGGGATGCGAATTTTTTTTCAGCTTCATTTTGCCTGTAGGTGTTAGTGGGGAAGAAGATGATGTGATTTCGTGGGTACGTGCAGAGATAAAATAGATAAAACACTTTTTTCAGATGACTGATAGCTTTGAAAAAGCGGCTCAGGTATCACTTTAACGTTTCGACATAAAACCACATTATTAATAACACATTTACGAAAAGCAATTTTATCAAAAATTTTTTTTTCTACTTCCCCTTTACCATACATGAAAAGGAGTAAAAACAGACAAACAAAGGAGGCCTAAAAGGGTAAAAAGAAAGCTCATCCGACTATTGAGCTAATTTGACCGTTTATATGTGGAAGTGTGTAGCTGTTTGTAGAATAAGTTTGATTCAGATTGGTGAAGTTTACATGCATCCTTCATTTCTCGTTTTCTTTTGGCACTATGATTATGTTGGATCTTCTGTATGGGTATTGCACTTCTCAAATGAAGTTGTACTCTAGCATCGTTTGGACCTCATAGCAGACAAGCTTGATTAGCTTTGTGGCAAATTCTTTTCTTAATAGATTTAGCCTACTTGTCAAGGTTCAGACAATGCAAGGAGACTTTGGCGCCCACTCCTAGCATTTGGGACCTAAGTGAATGCATTAGTATTCAATTGGAGGCAATTGATGAGTTATTCTTTGTCCTTTGGGCTAAAACATGCACTTACTCAAAGAGTTTAAGTCAGATCATCGCCTGAGACTACAACCTCTTTTAAATTATATATTGTTGCGGGCTAGAATATACGCGGCGATAGAGTTATTATTTTGCATCTTAGCGTTGTACGGATAGCTAGCTCACACATAGAGAACACAAGATTTTTTACGTGGAAAACTCTTGAAAAGGGGAAAAACCACGGGGCCTAGCTCAATTGAAAAAGATTCCACTAGAATTTGAGTCGGTTACAAAGGGCTGACTCGCCTCCAAGGGCAATTAGATCACAACTAGCAACTGTTCGATAGAAGTCAAGTGTTAAACCCGGCGTCACTTGATTGTCTGACAGTACCTTGGCGTCACTTGGAAGTTCGGGTGTTAGTTGGTAGTCTGACCTTGAGCAGAACGTCGGGCCTTGAGCAGAACGTTGGGCCTGAACGTCGGGCCTGAACGTCGTGCCTTGAACAGAACGTTGGGCCTTTAGCAGAATGTCGGGCCTTGAGCTGAACGTCGGGCCTTAAGCAGAACGTCGGGCCTTAAGCAGAACGTCGGGCCTTGAGCAGAATGTCAGGCCTTGAGCAGAATGTTGGGCCTGAACGTCGGGCATTGAGGTGGTGGTGCAACGAAGCTCCGACGATGGTCCGGCGAGGTTCCGGCGAGGTTCCGGCGGTGGTCCGGCGAGGTTCCGGTGGTGGTCCGGCGAGCTCCTGTGGTGGTCCGGCGAGGTTCCGTCGGTGGTCGAGGAGGAGCTTCTTCCTTCTCTTCCTTCTCTTCTCCTCTTCTCTTCTTCTCTTCCCTTCTTGGTTGGATTCCCTCTTGTGAAGAATGAGAGCTCTATTTATAGATTTTATGGAGTGGCATAACTCGTAAATAGACGTGAGATCAGGGGCGAATAGGGAGTGGTTGAATGGAAGACCGATATCGAATCCTACGACCGTGCACCGTTCGTTGGACATTTGAAGGTCTTAGAGATGTCAGAATTCTGAGATCTTGGGCTTGTTGGATTCGTCTCGTCGAGCCGTTCGATTCGAGTATAAGCTCGTTAAAATCAGAGACCGTTTGGTATCTCAAATTGCAGTTTGAACCTTCCAACAGCGCTTCGGGTCCATGATTCGGACCCATTTGGGCTCGGATCGAGTTGAATTTGGTGTCGTTGGGTTCGTATTTCCGAGACGCTCAGTTCGACTGTAAGTTTGTTGAAATCGGAGTTCGGATGGTCTCCGAATTAATTTTTGAAGTTTCCAATTTGATTTTGCATCGAGATTCGAACCCAATTAAGATAATTTTTTGACGACGTATCAGTTGTCCCCCTGTTTTCGGACGTCGATGCTCCAGAAGTCCGAAATATATCTGTCGACATTTCATCTTGGCCGAAACGGAAAAAAAAATCAAAACCTTGCTCAAACGTTATCATAGAGGCCCCGTTGAGCTTCGAAAGTGCCAAAATTGAGTCCAGAACGTCGAAAAAAGTGTCTGGAGATCCAAAAAACATCAAAATCGGACCGTCCAGGCCAAAAATCGGGCTCGGACACGCTTAGGTGGCCGAACCGGCCGGTTTTGAGCAGCCGGCAGTTGCCGGCTGCAGTTTGAGCTTTTTTTTTTTGAGAGAGTGGGAGAGTGGGAGAGAGGTAGAGTGGGAGAGTGGGAGAGAGGGAAAGGGAGACTCCCCTTTCTTCCTATAAATAGGCCCCCCCCCTTTGGACCTGATTCCTTGCATCTTCTCTTCTCCCTCTGTCCTTACAATTGAGGCTTTCCATTGGTCCTCCAAGGCCTCTCTCTTTGCAAGAAAGTCCGGAGATTTCCTCATTCTCCCTCTATTCTTACAATTAAGGCTTTTCCTTAGTTCTCCAAGGCCCCTCTCTTTGCAAGCAAGTTCGGAAATTTCCTCATTCTCCCTCTATTCTTACAATTGAGGCTTTCCCTTGGTTTTCCAAGGCCCCTCTTTTTGCAAGAAAGTCCGGAGATTCCCCATACTCATTCCAACACCCTTAGGAGAAATGTCGGGTGATCGCCTTCCATCGAGAGATCCTGCGATCCGGGGAGACCCCATCGTACTGTATGATTGCGAGCGGAGGTCAAATAAGGAAGCGAGGGTGGATGAGACAGCGTCGAATGTTACAAATGACTTCCTGTTTCTCTTTCGCAAGAATTATCATTTTCCGAATGATGTGAAGGTGATTGTTCCTAAGAGGTCGGATCGGGCTAGCCTTCCTCCTCCCCGGTACTTGACCGTTTCTGAGACCCATTTACGAGAAGGGTTGCTCTTTTCGCCTCCTGCCGAGTTGATTGAAGTTTTACAACGGTGTGGGGTGAACTTATCCCAATTTTCATTCAGAGCGATGTCGGTGACTGTGGGATTGATTGCTCTTTTCAGGGATCGAGGAGCTACTTTGACACCAGAGCATCTTTCACGGATGGGTCGATTTACAGTGACACGCATGGGCGTGTAACCTTCCGATCCAAATGGTTGGATGTGCGTACTCGTAATCCTTCAAAGAACTGGACAAGTGCATTCTTCTTTGTGAAGAATGATTGGGGCTTGATAGAGAAGTGGGGAAGATGAAGGATTTGCCATCCCCTCTGCATGTCAGCGAAGAAGACATCATGAGAATCTTGAAGGTTCCTGATCTCGATCATCTTTTATTCGAGGTTCGTCATATGAGTAGATACACCGAGGAAGAGTTCTTGTTCAAGGTTGGGCTGTCGTTCCATGCTGGGAGGTCTGATGCAAGGATGCTGAAGCCGACTTTCAAGGCCCCTGAGCCCCCTGCCCCAACTTCAATTCTTACAATTGAGGCTTTCCCTTGGTTTTCCAAGGCCCCTCTTTTTACAAGAAAGTTCGGAGATTCCCCATACTCATTCCAACACCCTTAGGAGAAATGTCGGGTGATCGCCTTCCATCGAGAGATCCTGCAATCCGGGGAGACCCCATCGTACTGTATGATTGCGAGCGGAGGTCAAATAAGGAAGCGAGGGTGGATGAGACAGCGTCGAATGTTACAAATGACTTCCTATTTCTCTTTCACAAGAATTATCATTTTCCGAATGATGTGAAGGCGATTGTTCCTAAGAGGTCGGATCGGGCTAGCCTTCCTCCTCCCCGGTACTTGATCGTTTCTGAGACCCATTTACGGGCAGGGTTGCTCTTTTCGCCTCCTGCCGAGTTGATTGAAGTTTTACAACGGTGTGGGGTGAACTTATCCCAATTTTCATTCAGAGCGATGTCGGTGACTGTGGGATTGATTGCTCTTTTCAGGGATCGAGGAGCTACTTTGACACCAGAGCATCTTTCACGGATGGGTCGATTTACAGTGACACGCATGGGCGTGTAACCTTCCGATCCAAATGGTTGGATGTGCGTACTCGTGATCCTTCAAAGAACTCGACAAGTGCATTCTTCTTTGTGAAGAATGATTGGGGCTTGATAGAGAAGTGGGGAAGATGAAGAATTTGCCATCCCCTCTGCATGTCAGCGAAGAAGACATCATGAGAATCTTGAAGGTTCCTGATCTCGATCATCTTTTATTCGGGGTTCGTCATATGAGTAGATACACTGAGGAAGAGTTATTGTTCAAGGTTGGGCTGTCGTTCCATGCTGGGAGGTCTGATGCAAGGATGCTGAAGCCGACTTTCAAGGCCCCTGAGCCCCCTGCCCCAACTTCAAAAGTGGCCCCCAAACGACCGGCAAGGGGAGAAGATCACCAAGTTTTGAAGAAGAAGAGGTTGGACGGGACTGCGACAAATATTGACAAAGCTCTATCTAACTCTTCCCCAGCTAAGTTGTGTATCCCTGAGGATGTTTTGAACCACCAGTGTATTGAATTTAATAAAACTAGTAATTTGGTGAGTAACATATCCCAATGCTTTTATCTCATTTTCTTCTTGGGTGACTTCTAATAAACTTTTCTTTTTTATTTCAGCTGTCACATCTTGGGATCGAGATTAATGACTAGAACAATGAATTTGTCAAGATCAAGTATCTTCAGGGATAGTTCAAGCGAAAGTATGATCATAAGGTCAAGGAGGTAAAGGTGCTTGAAGAGGAGTTGAACAAGTGCAGGACTGAGTTGACCAATACAATGCACTCCGTATCTCTCCAAAATCGGCAGGCAAATCGGCATCAAATAGATCTGGAGGAGGCTCAAGCGACAATCACCAGGCTTTTGAAGGATCAGAAGGCTTCTGAAGAGAAGATAGCATCACTTGAGGCAAATGATAAGAAATCCCAGGCTCTTATAGCTGAGGAGGCTGCTTTGTCTGGCACAGAACTTTCGAGAGTTATTGAAGATTTCAAGAAGTCCATAGCTTTCAAGACTATCATTCAGGATCACGTCCAGGAGGCTCGAGATCATATCTACGATATAGAAGTGAAGGGTTTGGAGCAGCAATATATTGAAGATGGATTAATTCGGGGCTTTTTTAAGGGGGTCCGCTTGATGCAGCGAAAGACCGGAGTTCAAGTCGACGGGGTGACCCCTAGCCAGGCTTCAGATGACTTTCCTTCATGTTCTGATGGTGACGAGGTAGAGAGTAATCTTCGGAAGGTCCTTGATTCGGATGTGGATGATGAGGTTGTAGATATTGAGTAGGATTTTTAGTTTATGCTGTTTGTATTGCTTTATCTTTTTTAGGGATTGTGTTGTACTTAATGTTTGTGTTGATATGTGATGTCTACTTTGATTTAGTAGTGGATTGTTGATGTATTTTTATTTGGCTTAAACATTCTAGTGCATTTATTCAACTTGAATGAATTTTACTTATGCTTGCTTAAGGTACTTGCATTCAACTTGTAAGGAGAAGTTCAGGAGGATCCACCAAAGATGTGTGACCCATCCGAGGTTCTATGCCAGAGCCTTGCTCAATGATGCTAACCTGTGTGAAAGAGGTTTAATGAATTCGCTAAGGATGTAGGACCTATTCGAGGTTGTATGTCAGAGCCCTGCTCGATGATGTTAACCTGTGTGGAAGAGGTTGAGAGAATCCACTAAGGATGTAAGACCTATCCGAAGTTGTATGTCAGAGCCCTGCTCGATGATGTTAACCTGTGTGGAAGAGGTCGTGAGAATCCACCAAGGATGTAAGATCTATCTGAGGTTGTATGTCAGAGCCCTGCTCGATGATGTTAACTTACGTGGAAGAGATCGGGAGAATCCACCAAGGATATAAGATCTATCCGAGGTTGTATGTCAGAGCCTTGCTCGATGACGTTAACCTGTGTGGAAGAGATCGGGAAAATCCACCAAGGATGTAAGATCTATCCGAGGTTGTATGTCAGAGTCCTGCTCGATGATGTTAACCTGTGTGGAAGAGATCGAGACCAAATCCCCCTGGGATCGATTATCTGGTGACTGAGCTACAATAACGATTGTGTGTTGCTCGAATCAAGGATATTGGAGTTCACAGCTTATGCGAATTTATTAATACAATTTTACTTAAAGAAGATAAAGAAACATAGTCTTACTGCATTAAACAAAGACATAGCTCCCTAAGATAACTTACTGATGAAGAAGCTACAAACACCACAAACAACATTGTTCAAAACTGAAGACATACAATACTGAAGGCACACAATACTAAAAACATACAACACTTAAAACGAATAGCACTATTGTGCTCTACTGATAGTACTTGCGGAGATTGTCAATATTTCAGGTCCGAGGGAGCATCTTTCCTTCAGCACCCTTCAATTTGAAAGTACCAGGCTTTACCATAGCTGCTACCAAGTATGAACCCTCCTAGAGGGGGGAGAATTTATTGCGTTGAGGACCTTTTCCTGCTGTCTCAATGCTGCGTAGAACAAGATCTTCAATCGATATACGTCGTGGTTTCATTCTTTTATTATAGTACCGGACAACTCTCTGGTAGTAGGCAGAAACCTTAAGCATCGCCTCGTCTCTTGCTTCCGGAAAGAGGTCTAGGTTGTGCCTGAGTTTTTTGTCGTTAGCATTTAAGTCAAAAGTTTGAACTCTATGACTTGGGACTCCAATGTCGACGGGAATGACAGCCTCTGTGCCAAAGTAGAGGTTATATGGTGTTTTTCCAGTTGGAGTCCTTGCTGTAGTACGATATACCCAAAAGGATATTTAGGAGCTCGTCAGCCCATTGCCCCCCAGCCTTATCCAGCCTTGTCTTCAATCCTCTCAGAATGGTTCGATTAGTGACCTCTGTCTGTCCATTAGTCTGAGGATGGGCCACAGCCGTGTGTACCAGTTGAATGTGGAGATCTTTACAAAATATGGTGAAGACCCTTCCGGTGAACTGTGTTCCGTTATCGGTGATAAGTTTTACTGGAATGCCAAAGCAATATATTATGTTCTTCCATATAAACTGTTTGACATTTGCTTCAGTGATCTTTGTCAGAGGTTCTGCTTCTACCCACTTTGTGAAATAGTCCACAGCCAAGATGATGAACTTCCGCTGTCCTGTGGCTATAGGAAAGGGTCCTATTATGTCAATCTCCCATTGGGTGAAAGGCTAGGGACTCTGTAATGTTGAGATCTCTATGACAGGTAGATGAGTGAAGTTGACATGTAACTAACAACTGTTACATTTTCGTACGAGCTCTAATGCGTCCTGCTTCATCGTTGGCCAGTAAAATCCCTGTCTCAAGACCTTTTGAGCTAGCGCCCTTCCGCCCAGATGTTCCCCACAAATGCCTGAATGTACTTCTCGGAGTGCATAGTTCGCCTCTGAAGGAGGAAGACATTTGAGGTATGGCCCTGTGAAAGATCTTTTGTATAACTCTCCATTAATAATGGTGAAGTTTGCTGCCTGCCTCCGAAGTTGTACCGCCACTGTTGGGTCTTCAGGAAGAACGCCATCTTGTAGGAAAGTGAGGATGGGGTCGATCCAAGAAGCTTCTTTTAATTCATCTATTGATTGAATTACCTATGGGACTTGAATGCTCGGAAAGTAGATTTCCTCAATATATTTTCTTCTGAAAACGTCTCCTGTCGTAGAAGTGGCTAGCTTGGAGAGAGAGTCTGCCCTTGCGTTCTGTTCCCGAAGGATATGGACGATCTGATACTTCGCTATTTGGGCCAACAAGATTTTAACTATCTAGCAATATTGGGCCAACAATGGATGGTGAGCATCAAAATCCCATTCTACCTGAGAGGCGACCAATTGGGAATCAGTGTGAACCACTAAGTCCTGTACTTCGCAACTGATTCAGCGACGTTGTTTGTTGCTGAGAATTTTAGTCTAAGCCCGTATTCGAGTGTAGCTTTCTATATGGAGATCAATTAGATTACAGCGCCAGCACCAGAACTCCCAGAAGCTCCGTCAACATATAATGTCCAGCAGGAGGAGGAAGGAGACACATCAAATGATTCATTGGAGGTGTGGTTAGTGCATTCGACCTTAAAATCAGCATGCACTTGTGACTTGATATCGGGTCTAGGTAGGAACTGTATATCAAATTCTCCAAGCTC
>NW_021319199.1:425965-445761 GCF_001605985.2 Dendrobium catenatum | reverse complement strand
CTTCAAGGACCCCTGGATCAGAAGCCAGCGTGGAGACTCCGGTATCACGATGAGGATGCAAGCGAAGATTAGGATTGGAGGAATAGCTCCGACAAGGAACATCACGTGCCAGCTGATGTATTCCGGCAGACCAGAGAAAGTGAAGTTGGAGATGAAGTCGGAGAGGACACCCACGTTGATGAATATTTCGGGGAAGGTGGCGAGGAAACTGCGGGCTGAGCATTGAGAGAAAAAATCCACGAAGAAACTGCAAGGATTTCTCTGGTCAGAAATCTTCTCTGCCTCGACACAAACAACGCCTTCCTAATGGAGAGGGAAGTGCTAAACGCCGACAGCGTCCTCAGTGCTGAGAGGATTTCTAACCCGCTCAATTTGAGCGGGTTTCGAAGTCGATCAAAAGGGCTTTAGTAATACACGGCTGATGCATCGGTTGAATTCCTTACTTTTTGTTCAAAGCTAACCAAACAATATAATTTACGAAATGCACATAAATACATTACTTTATCCTCCTAATTCTGCATACCAAACAGCCCCTTAGTGTGTTTGCAGTTGATATGATTTAAGGCCAAATTGCTTCTTAATTATGTAGGATCCTTTCCACTTGACCTAAGCTTTCATAGCATTGATTGATGAGCTATTGTGTTTACCTTCCTTAGCATCAAGTTGCCAGGTTGAAAGACCTTATCCACGATTGTGTCATTTTTGGCTTTTTTTGTTGAAGGTTCCTCTGGTCCATTGCATGAGATCTGCTAGTTCTTGAAGACCTCCTCATAATATCCTCCCTGGTCTCCATGGAAGAGAGAGGATTAGAATTTGCAATAGGTCAAATTTTTGGAAGCAACATGTTCGAAGTAGTTTTTAGGAGAAGAAGCAAATTTAACGGCGCATTGAACTCCGCTTGCATGCATTTTCGCGCATTCAAGTAATGATTTTCTTATGTATTAGCAATGATTTGTTAGATTTATATGTAGCTATTTATTGGCAATGATTTGTGAGTCTTGTAAAAAAATTTGTAATGTTACTCAATTGTTATATTTTTATTCTTCTTTCATATTTAATATGCTATAAGAAAGATAGGTTGAAAAATGAGAATATTTTATTGTTTTAAGTTGTTTTTTTATTATTTTTATTGTTAAAGTTAATTTTCTTATTATAGTTATTATTATTAGCTACCATTATGTGATGAATTAGTACTATCGATATTCATCGTTTCGTACCCTTCAACTTGATCTCTTACACCACAAGAATTTTTCTCTATGTATTGCTGATCATTTTGTGAATTACGCTGCATGTAAGGCACAGAGGGGTGGATATCTTGTAACTGAGTATAGTTAGTTGTCTCGCAAGATGGATGTTCACCGACACTAGGTCTAGGTCGTGACGGAAATTGTTGCGTCAAATAAGTTGGTCGTTCACATAAACTAAGGCGACCATGTAAATCATCTTCAACATTTCTCGGACTGTCTCTTACACTGGCCATAAAGGCATCAGATGTTAGAGTGGGCCTATTACATAAAATTTAAATGAGGCCGATGAACATGTTCATTCAAAGAATTAACAAACTCATTGGTTGAAACTCACATGTAAGCTTGAGCTCAACTTGCTCAACCTCCACATATACGATGACAATATGTGTTCTAGCATGCATCAACATGTACTCACAAAACCTCATCATCGATGACATAGGTCGCACAAAATCCACCATTATCACGAAGACGACATGTGAGGTTAATAGTATTTGTTGTTGAATTTATCCTTAGTGCAAACATAGTTCTTAGTTTTAACATTTCAAGGGAAATATTGACATCGATAAGGAGCGGTCTATTTTGTCCGCCAATATATGTTAGTGTGAACTCGCCCGAAATATGTAACTCTCCATCGAAACATAGCATCAATCGAGACATATTATGTAAATATATCAACAATCGAGACATACTATCAATATTATTGTTACTAATTTTATATCAAAGAAAACATATGCATATTTCAAGCTTACCGAGTCTCACATTAACTAACCATTACCAATCCATGAGTAAGATATACGGATTAATTCTTTATTATATTTGTGGTATGTATTAGAGTAATCTAAGCCCTTGTAAGGATTGAGTAAGTTAAGGTTTTGTATGGATTAAGTTGTTTAATGTCATGTAGGAATTAGTCTCCTATAGAGCTAGAAGTAGGGATATGCGTATTTAAAGATATTTTAGGGAATGAGTAGTTTAATGCTTTATAATGATATTTAAGGTCTTCTACTAACTATCTTCTTAGCTATCATTAATCCACCCAAAAACTATGTTCAAGATGTATACTCAAATTTGACAAGAGTACAGAAACTAATAAGGTGGAAGCTAACTATTTAACGAGCTGTAATTAAGCTTTAAGATTTTTAAATCTTCCTAAGTCCTATGATTTCTAAACATGCACTAAACATTTAAATTTTGTAAGACTACGTACATAACAAAATCAAAATCTCAGCATATAATCTAAAAAACTTTTAAAAATAATTAATGCTTCTCATAATAAGAATAACAAAATTTTAAAACAACTAAACCAACATATATTTTGGCAGAACTTAACACTTATCAAATACATATTTCAAACTTCTAACTGAAATTAAAAAGATTAAACATACACTAAACGTACATAACAAAATCAATTTCTCAACATATAATCTAAAAAACTTAAAAAAAAAAATAAAGCTTCTCATAATAATAACAACAAAACTTGTAAAGAACTTAACAAATCAATATTTCGGCAGAACTATAAAATTATCATATAAAATTCTAACTAAAAAAAAAAAAAAAAAAATTAAACATGAGGCTAACCTTACTTGCTGAACTTCTACACTCAACTCTGTAAGCTTAGACGTGTGAAGGAATTAGCTGCGGATGAGGGTTTTTATAATTTGCAAAGATATGTTATAGAAATGCCTGCAGAGGTTAGTAAGATAAACAAAAGAGGAGAAAGCAGAGAAGATAGAAAGAATTGTTTTTGAGAATTTCCATTGATGTGTTCGATATACAGCACATGAGTTTTATAGAGTTGTAGGAGACAATCAGTTGGAGTGTCAGATGGCTATTAGAGGCCGGCTGCTAGCTCAGAGTTGCAGGAGTTCGTGCTGCAGAGCACGATGGTATAATGTGCTGCCAGAGCACATTATGGTGCGCTAACATCCCCCCTCAAATTGATCTTCTGGTTTACAGATGGTCTATTTGCTGCGCAGTTTAGCAAACCGGCGCCCTATTAGAGGTTTTGTTTGAATATCCGCTGGTTGATCAATATAGTTGATGTGAGAAACTTCGATCGCTTGGCGTTGGATGTGATCACTGATGAAATGGTGATCTATTTCTATATGTTTGTTCCTTGCATGAAATATGGGGTTATTTGCAAGGGTAATGGCGGATACGTTTTCACAGAAGATCGGTGTTGGAGCGTGCTGCTGAGCATGAAAATCTTGGAGGAGATGACATAGCCATATAATGTCGGATTTTACCGCAGCAAGTGCCCGATACTCAGCTTATGTTGAAGATTTGGCTACCGTGGATTTTTTCTTAACACTCCATGAAATGATGTTTGTACCCAGATAGGAACAGAAACCAGTAATGGACTTGTGATCATCTGTGCTGGACGCCCAATCAGCGTCGGCATAGGTGTAATGGTAAGTGGACCTGCTATGATCGGCATTCTGTAATTTTAGGTGCCTTTGATGTAGCGTAGAAGGTGTTTCAGGCGCTTGAATTCTGAGATGGTCGGACAGTGCATATGTTGACATATGACGTTGGTGGCAAAGGCGATGTCTGGCCTGATCATAGTGAGGTATTGAAGAGAACCAATTATCTATCTGTAGAAGGTTGGATTGTCATGGAGTGAGATGTCAGGCACCTTTTTTTATTCCTTTGGAGAGATCATAGTGTTTACTGGTTTAGAGGAATCCAGGCTGGCTGAATGGAGGATGTCCCTGGCGTAGTGTGACTGATGAAGAAACAGACCAGTTGAGGATGATTGTATTTGGATTCCTAGAAATAGATTGACTTTGTCCATCTACTTAAGTGAGAAGGTTTGCTGGAGGTGAGATAGCAGCTTCTGTATGGTGGGTTGGTGATTGCCAGTCAAGAGAAGATCATCGACATATGCCAGCAGATAGAGTTGGACATCCTGGGTGTTGTAGACGAGCATCAACGGATCTGATTTGCTGAATTGGAAGCCGAAATTGAGCAGGAAGGACATCAGTTTATGAAACCATTGACGCGGTGCTTGCTTAAGACCGTAAATTGCTTTTTGTAGTTTGCACACATGGTTTGGAAACTTCATATCGATGAAGCCTTGAGGTTGCCACATGTAAACATCTTCTTGAAGATCTTCGTGTAGAAAGGCATTATTGATGTCTAGTTGATGAATGGGCCAACCTCTTTGAAGGGAGATGATGAGTAGCACCCGAATGGTTGGCATCTTAGCCACGAGGCTGAAGGTCTGTTGATAATTGATGCCCTATTTTTGATTGTATCCTTGAGCTACAAGCCTTACTTTGTAGCAAGCAACACTACCATCTGGGTTGAGCTTGGTTTTGTAAGTCCATCCGCAACCGAAGACTGGTGTGTCTTTGGGTGGTGATGTGAGATGCCAGGTGCCCTATTTTTGAAGGGCCATGAACTTTGTAGACATCACTTGTCTGAAGAATCTTGGCAGCTTTGGTGTAGAAGGACGGAATGAGACCTGTATCTGTTACAACAAGTAGATTGAGGAATTTTCTTGGTTTGAGATGCCCTATTTGTATGCAAGTTTGCATATGGTGTTTGGGCGCAGGAGGGGGAGAATTTGAAATTTGAATGGGTGAAGACGAAGTGGTTGATGTGTCAGAGGAAGGGATGGGTGATGTGTGAGAGATAGAGGTAGAAGTGTTTGATGTGAAGTTGGGAGTATGAGGAGCTGGCAGGTGTAGGGGTATTGAGGTTGGAATGAGAAGTAGAGGAGGACTGTTATTGGTGGAAGGTTGAGGGTGAGTGGTGGGGGATAATGTATAGGGAAAGTGTTGTTCATTGAAAGTGACATGTCGATAAATGTAAAGATTTTGTTTGTGATATCCCTTATGAGAGCTCGAATAGCCTAGGAATATGTAATGGTTGGAGCGGGGTTCCAGCTTGTTCGATGTTTGAGGCTTCAGCCAAGGAAAACATGAGCAGCCGAAGATGTTGAGGTGGTTGTAGGAGGGAGGTTTGCCGTGCAGGAGCTGGAACGGGATTTGATGATTTAGGGAGGAGGTGGGTAGTCTGTTTATTAAATAGTTGGAGGTTTGAACAGCTTCTGTCCAGAAGGTGGCAGGTAGAGTTACTGCATGGAGAAGCATACGTGTGGTTTCTAAGAGATGCCGATGTTTCCTTTCAGAGACGTCATTTTGCTCTAGTGTGAAGGGCAACTGAGCTCATGGCATATACCATGTTTTAGTAGGAATGTTTGAAGATCATGGCCAGTGTACTCACCTCCACCATCTGAGCGTAAGGTTTGGATGGAGCTGGTGAATTGGGTTTTTATTAAGTTATAGAAGTGTTGAAATTTTATACTAGATTCTTTTTTTTTTGTGCATCAGATATAACCAGCAAAAGTGTGTACAATCATCAATGAATAGTATATAATATCTATAACCAGAGAGGGAAGGGATCGAAGAAGGGCCGCAAATGTCTGTGTGTATTAAACTAAAAGGGGTAGTTACATGAGTTGCTTGCTTTGGAAAGGCAGCTTGTGGCTTTTAGCCACTTTACAAGATAAGCAGTTGAAATGTAAAAACTTTGTGCTGATAGTAGGTAAGAGCCTAGATAGGTTGGCCATCGAACGATGATGAGGATGACCCAAATGTGCGTGCCAGAGAGCGGTTGTGTCCGGTTTGATGGAGAGAGCATGGATAGGAGTTTGATGTGGAAGGTGGATGGGGTAGATTCCTTCCTGATTACGGCCATGGAGCAGAGTTTTGTTGTCCTGAAGATCCCTTAGAATGAAACCGTTAGAATCGAATAAGATGGAGCAGTTGTTGTCTTTTGTTTGCTTGGAGACAGAGAGAAAATTGCAAGCAAGAGAGGGAACATGGAGAAGGTTTTGAAGTTTAAGCTTATGAGAGGAGTCTGGAAGTGGTAGAAGGCCAGCACCGATATGATTAATGGGGAGGGAGGAGCCACTTGCTATAGAGATTGAGTCTTGTCCTTGGTAGGGAGTAGATTAATGCAGATTGGCAATGTCTAGTGTCAGGTGTGTTGAGGCACCGGAGTCATGTACCCAGTCCGTAATAGCAGTTGGTTGCGTTTGAGTGAGCAGAGTGTGATTGGTTGAAGATTGCGGAGTGTAGATGGAATTATACCGGTGCCAGCAAGCCAATGTGAGATGGCCAATTTTGCCACAAATTTGGCAGATGGTCGTTCATCATTCCTAGGTATGTTGGTGATGATCCTGTTAGATGCAGTGGTCGGACTGAAGGTAGCTCCTCTTCCACGGTTTCCCTTGTAGTTGGTGTTACACCCTCATCCTCTGGAGGCATATAGAGCCTGAAGCTCAGGTGAAGACGTAGTGTCTTGTTGGATCTCATTTTGCAGATTGATTTCCTCAATATAGAGCAGTGAGTACAGAGATTCGAGGGTGATGGGTAGAGGCGATGTCCTGATAGCTGCTTTGAATGGGTTGTATAACGCCGGTAAGCCTTTGAGGGTGTATAGTATTATATCTTCGGTTTCAATATGGCTTCCGACAACTGCTATATTATCTACCAGGGATTTTATTTTGGCCAAGTATTGAGAGATCGTCTGATCTCTCATCTGAGCATTATGGAGTTCATTTTTCAGCTGAATGACTCTTGATCTGTTGGTGGGTTGCAGCCTTAGTTCCAGCGCTGTCCAGATCTCTTAGGAAGTCTTGAGGTGTAGGATATAGGGGAGAATGGAGGGAGAGATCGTGGAGAAAATAGCTGAAATAAGATTATGATCCACAAGTTTGCAGAGTTTGTAATCGGCATTGTAGGAGTCGGTGGATTCTGATGGGCAGGGTAGCGAACCAGTGATATATCCTTCGAAGCCGTTGGCCGCAAAGGCCTGGTAGATTTGTAATCTCCAAATGGCGTAGTTATCTATGGTAAGCTGAGTGTGTACTATTAGTTTGAGGTTCGACATCAGGAATTTCAGAGGAGGCGGGATGACGATGGCTGCCATGGATGAAGACAGTGTGGACATCATCCTGGACTGTGTGGAGGAGACCTGTTCGGCCACGTTGTCTGAGAGACAAAGGGATCCCAGTCTCACTGCTCTAATACCATATAGAAATGCCTGCAGAGGTTAGTAAGATAAATAGAAGAAGAGAAAGCAGAGAAGATAGAGAGAATTATTTTAGAGAATTTCCTTTGATGTGTTCGATATATAGCACATGAGTTTTATAGAGTTGTAGAAGACAATCCGTTGGAGTGTCAGATGGCCGTTAGAGGCGGGCTGCTAGCTCAGAGTTGCAGGAGTTCGTTCTGCTGAGCACGATGGTTTAATGTGCTGCCAGAGCACATTATGGTGCGCTAAAATATGTATCCCCTTTGCTCAACCGGTCCCTCATTCAATCACCATTTTCTTTTTTTCCCCGAAAAAATTGGATCTGGTCTGCTCTCCGCGCATAATTCTGCGTCACAAATTTCGATGCCTAGAATGCACAAAATTTCACGGAAAAGTATGCAGGCCGGACACACATAATGCGCTTTTACCTTAGGCGCATTCAAAGAATGCATCGAACATTTCGGGGCATTCCAAGAATGCGCCATTAGGTTCGGTGCATTCTTTGAATGCGTCGTACGGTTCGGTGAATTCGCTCTTTTTAAAATTTCTCCCAATCACCTTTCTCCCCCTAAAACGACGTCAACCATGCTGCTTTCAAAAATTTGGCCTTCACAATATTCAAGTGGGTTATTATTATTAGAACATAAGAATTTTTGTGATATACATGTAAAGGGAACTTTAACTTTATATAACTATAATAATAGATATTGAAAAAATAAGCTTGTGTTTTTTTTTTCAAGAGAAATATGCTTGAAAGTTTATTTCACAACAAATTACTCTTGTTGTTTAGTGTAAACTACTTATCGAAGCCTATCGTAAAAGAGACATTTGTTAGAATTTAAATTTCATTCAAATGTGATTTGAACCTGGTTTGAACTTAATTGAACCAAATTTTAACTTAGGGATCTTGTGTGAATGTTACATGTAAAGAGAAGCGAACTATGATGTGTGATGTCTTCACAATTGCAGCATGCTTGGGGTTCATGGACAAAACCAATGACATTTGAGGAGAAGATTATTTTGTAATGGAAACTCATTAGGGCTCACTAACAAGATCAGCAGCGCGTGAGAAGGAGATGATTTCTTTATGAGAATTTTTTAGGACTCATTGACATGACAGATTGTATGTAGAGAGAAGGCAACTTCAAGATGGGAGATTTTTTGTTTATCACCTGTGGGACTAGCAATGTAATATCTATCATCAAATTTAGATAATTTTCTGTAACTAATCATTAATTTTAAGTTAATTAGGTCTTATGAGTCTTAAAATATTGAATGTAGTTGAAAATAATCAAAATTTCAAGTTGAAAAGGTGGAAAATCTAAGTTTAATTTTTGTTTTATGGGACACCCTAGTGCTGAGCTCATTATTTTTGGGCAAAATAAATAGGTTTGGGCAAACGTTGCAACTCTAGAAAGTACCATCATGACGTTGGGTCTTATATGAGCATATTCTGGGAGAATCTAGAAGATTCTCTAGAGCGTTATGCTGAAATTTAGCATAACGCTCTAGAGTGTTATGGCACTAGGGAACTTGGGCGCCACACAGCTAGTTTAAAATCATGAAAATTTTAACCTTAACATATCTCAATTCACTTTCTAATTCACCAACCACCCCAGGCTTACTAGAGAAGAGAGGGGAGGAAGGGAAAGAAAAAAGAAAAAGGAAAGGGAAAGGATTTGGATGACGAGGTACGGGATTTGTGTGCCCGCAATTCAGGAAATTGTGGAGTTATAGGTAGACTCATAAACCCTAGTCTCTAATTTCAATTCCAATAAATTTATTAAAAGTTATGAACAAAAAAAATATTTTTATTGAACTTTATGAAGTTTTAATCGTTTGATTTTTAGTATATTAGTGTGTCCATTATTATGAACATTTTTGACATGTGCAATTGAGTTTTTAACTTTTTATTTTTTCTGTATGAATTTCTAAGCTTATTGTTGAATTGAAGAGAATTTTATATTTATTGTAGTTATGTAAAAGTCCTGAAATGTTTTTATGAAAGTTCCTTTGAAAGTAGAAATTATAAAAGAAAAAGTCCTGTAAGCATTCTGTTTTATAAGAAAGATGACTTTTATTGGTAGTTTATGTATTTTTTGTATACTACATAAAACATTTAAATTCAGTATTATGGCATTGCATTTGCATTCTGCATTCTTGGCATGGAAGGAGTTATGTTTTAATATTGTGCACTATTTGTTATGTTATAATGGGCCCTAAATGTACTCTTCTGGCGCCATCTGCTTGATCTATATGTGGGAGGGATTCTGGCCACTTGCTGGAAGCAGGTGTGGGAAGTAAAGTAATACTATAAGTACCCTTTATGACCCCATCTACTTGATGTAGATGCGGGAGGGATTCTAGCAGAACCTATTTTGTGCAGGTATGGGACATAAAGGGAAATATAAGAGAAAGGGGAGATATAAGTAGGCATCGGGACCTGTACATTCTAGTCATGACATTTTATATGTTAATATTTCTGTGATAAGGTTAAGGGAGATTCTGAGTCATGTTTTAGTGAACTTTGAACTTCTGTATAAATTTTGACAGGAAGAGAAAGTGAAATGCAAATAAATCTCTAAAAATGTGTATTTTGTGTGGCATCTGGAAATTTCTGTGAAAGTGATTATGTGGTTATAAAAGTTAGTGTTGGGCCTGAGATCAGGTATACATATCAATATCTGATAAATCCATGTTTGACTTGTGCTTTATGTATTTTTAAATCCTTTATGGTTTTTTTAATTAATTTTTTTAACATATGTAAATTGAGTTAACATTTTAATATCTATGAGGGGTAAAAGAGTCTACTGAGCTAATTGAGCTTATTTTATTCTTTTAAAGTTTTAGGAAAAGATAAAGGTCCTGTTGAGTAGATCAGGTGTAGAGGTATTGGGATCCAAAATTTTAAGATATGATTTTATAATCCAGTATTTAAGTATTTGATGTATAAACTCCTATGATCTGGACTATTGTAATTATGTTTTGATGAAATGAAAGCTCATCACATTGTTTTTATATTTTTAGAAGATTTAATAACTCTGGTTGTTTTTATTTAAAGATGAGATAACTACTTATAAGCTTAAGTAATTTCAACCCTTCCTTTAGATCCTAAGGCGTTATAGGTAATGTATGAGTAGAAATGTGATTTCTCCTAGGAAACTCATGGGGCTTCTATTGGATTGACTACATGCGAAGAGAAGATGAGGCTGATTATTCGAACAAGTAGTTCAAATCACGTTCAAACCAAACTTGAAGCAATTGTTCAATGACTATCCGACCAAGGTTTTCATCAGGCTTAAAAAAGGCTCAAATTAAAATCAATTTAAAACTAAATTAGTTCACCGTCTACCTCAATTAAAATTTATTAAAATTAATTAAAATCATTAATTATAATTAATTTATAATTAATTATAATTAATTAATATTAATTAACTTTTAATAAATAATAATTAATTAAAAACTAATTAATGATAATTAATTAAAATTAATTCTAATTAAAATTGATTATAATTAATTAAATTAATTATAATAATTTAATTAAAATTAAACATAATTAATTATAATAATTATAATTAATTAAAAATAAATAATTGTAATTAATTAAAATAATTACAATTAAAAAAAATAATTAAAACAAATTATATCCCTCCCTCCCAACTCTCTCTGTAATTCGGCAGATCTACGGGATTTGGCCGGATTCAGGCTAAATCCAGCCAACGGTTTCGGTGCGTGCGTTAAATCCCGGCGATGGGTAAATCCCGAATTTAAGGACTCACGGCTTAAATCCCGTATTTACTGAATCCCTTTGTTCGGTGGATTTATGGGATTTGGCCGAAGAAGCTAGCAAAGGGAGAAAGTTACCTTCACTGCCAGCGGGTTCCCGTTCTTGTTCCGATCAGAATGTCGTAACTTCTGATCTGGCAGGCAGGGACGGCGTCGGAGGTGGATCGCCGGAGGAGTGGGGTCGGTCCGCACGGAGGAGGCGAGGAAGTGCGCTGAAAGGGAGAAAGTTAACTTCACAGCGAGCTCCCGTTTGCGTCTTCCGCTCAAAGTGTTGTAACGTCCGATCCGTAGGAAGGGAAAGTCGTAGATCGAGCGAAGTCGAACGTCCAGGGAGAAGCCGAAGAAGCTCGCGGAAGATGGAAAGTGAGAGCGTGGAGAGAGCACGAATGAGGCCTCTCGCTCTCATTTTAACGACGCAAAGTCGTGCGTCGTGAAAGCATCGTGCGACGATGTGCGAAGAGGTCGGGACGTGCGCGACGTGCGATGACGTGTGGGGCAGAGCAGGTGAGATTTTCTTTTGATTTTTTTTTTGGTCTCACCGAATACAGGTCAACAAGAGGTAGAAGTGTTTGATGTGGGGTTGGGAGTATGAGGAGCTAGAAGGTGTGGGGGTATTGAGGTTGGAATGAGAAGTAGAGGAGGAGTGTTATTGGTGGGAGGTTGAGGGTGAGTGGTGGGGGATAATGTATAGGGAAAGTGTTGTTCATTGAAAGTGACATGTCGAGAAATGTAAAGCTTTTGTTTGTGAGGGTCATAACATCAATATCCCTTATGAGAGCTCGAAAACCTAGGAATATGCAATGGTTGGAGTGGGGTTCCAGCTTGTTCGATGTTTGAGGCTTCAGCCAAGGAAAACATGAGCAGCTGAAGACTTTGAGGTGGTTGTAGGAGGGAGGTTTGTCGTGCAGGTGCTGGAACGGGATTTGATGATTTAGGGAGGAGGTGGGTAGTCTGTTTATTAAATAGTTGGAGGTTTGAACAGCTTCTGCCCAGAAGGTGGCAGGTAGAGTTGCTACGTGGAGAAGTGTAAGTGTGGTTTCTAGGAGATGTCGATGTTTCCTTTCAGAAACGCCATTTTGCTCTGGTGTGTAGGGGAAGCTGAGCTCATGGCGTATACCATGTTTTAGTAGGAATGTTTGAAGATAATGGCTAGTGTACTCACCTCCACCATCTGAGCGTAAGGTTTGGATGGAGGTGGTGAATTGGGTTTTTATTAAGTTATAGAAGTGTTGAAATTTTATACTGGATTCATTTTTTGTGTGCATCAGATATAACCAGCAAAAGCATGTACAATCATCAATGAATAGTATATAATATCTATAACCAGAGAGGGAAGGGATCGGAGAAGGGCCCCAAACATCTGTGTGTATTAAACTAAAAGGGGTAGTTACATGAGTTGCTTGCTTTGGGAAAGGCAACTTGTGGCTTTTAGCCACTTTACAAGATAAGCAGTTGAAATGTAAAAACTTTGTGCTGATAGTAGGTAAGAGCCTAGATAGGTTGGCCATCGAACGATGATGAGGATGACCCAAACGTGCGTGCCAGAGAGCGGCTGAGTCCGATTTGATGGAGAGAGCATGGACATGAGTTTGATGTGGAAGGCGGATGGGGTACATTCCTTCCCGATTACGGCCATGGAGCAGAGTTTTGTTGTCCTGAAGATCCTTTAGAATGAAACCGTTAGAATGGAATAAGATGGAGGCATGGAGCAGTTGTTGTCTTTTGTTAGCTTGGAGATAGAGAGTAAATTGTAAGCAAGAGAGGGAACATGGAGAAGGTTTTGAAGTTTAAGCTTACGAGAGGAGTCAGGAAGTGGTAGAAGGCTAGCACTGATATGATGAATGGGGAGGGAGGAGCCACTTGCTGTAGAGATTGAGTCTTGTCCTTGGTAGGGAGTAGAATACTGCAGATTGGCAATGTCTAGTGTCAGGTGTGTTGAGGCACCAGAGTCGAGTACCCAGTCCGTAGTAGCAGTTGGTTGCGTCTGAGTGAGCAGAGCGCTATTGGTTGAAGATTGTGGAGTGTAGCTGGAATTATACTGGTGCCAGCAATCCAATGTGAGATGGCCGGTTTTGCCACAAATTTGGCAGATGGATCGTTCAGCATTCCTGGGTGTGTTGGTGATGATCCTGTTAGATGCAATGGTCGGACTGAAGGTAGCTCCTCTTCCACGGTTTCCCCTGTAGTTGGTGTTACGCCCTCGTCCTCTGGAGGCATATAAAGCCTGAAGCTTAGGTGAAGACGTAGTGTCTTGTAATCTTGTTGGATCTCGGTTTGCAGATTGATTTCCTCACTGCAGAGCAGTGAGTACAGAGATTCGAGGGTGATGGGTAGAGGAGATGTCCTGATAGCTGCTTTGAATGGGTTGTATGACGCCGGTAAACCTTTGAGGGTGTATAGTATTATATCTTCGGTTTCAATATGGCTTCCGGCAGCTGCTATATTATCTACCAGGGATTTTATTTTGGCCAAGTACTGAGAGATCGTCTGATCTCTCATCTGAGCATTGTGGAGTTCATTTTTCAGTTGAATGACTCTTGATCTGTTGGTGGGTTGCAGCCTTAGTTCCAGCGCTGTCCAGATCTCTTGGGACGTCTTGAGGTGCAGGATATAGGGGAGAACGGAGGGAGAGATCGTGGAGAAAAGAGCTGAAATAAGATTATGATCCACAAGTTTCCAGAGTTTGTAGTCGGCATTGTTGGAGTCGGTGGATTCTGATGGGCAGAGCAGCGAACCGGTGATATATCCTTCGAAGTCGTTGACCGCAAAGGCCTGGTAGATCTGTAATCTCCAAATGGCGTAGTTATCTATGGTAAGCTGAGTGTGTACTATTAGTTTGAGGTTCGATATCAGGAATTTTAGAGGAGGCGGGATGACGATGGCTGCCATGGATGAAGACAGTGTGGACGTCGTCCTGGACTGTGTGGAGGAGTCCTATTCGGCCATCGTTGCTTGAGAGACAGAGGGATCCCAGTCTCATTGCTCTGATACCATATAGAAATGCCTGCAGAGGTTAGTAAGATAAACAGAAGAAGAGAAAGCAGAGAAGATAAAGAGAATTGTTTTAGAGAATTTTCATTGATCTGTTCGATATACAACACATGAGTTTTATAGAGTTGTAGGAGACAATCCGTTGGAGTGTCAGATGGACGTTAGAGGCCGGCTGCTAGCTCAGAGTTGCAGGAGTTCGTGCTGCTAAGCACGATGGTATAATGTGCTGCCAGAGCACATTATGGTGCGCTAACAAGAGGGAGGGCTTGCGAATGGGAAGTGACAGAAGAGAAGCAGCTTAGGCTGGGGTCTTCTCATGCGAGAGAGAGAGAGAGAGAGAGGGGTCCGCGCTTGCCAATCAAGAGGAAAATCCTTGGGTTTCTTCTTCGTGTGAGCACGAGCTGCTAGAGTCAATGCTTCGGGATGAAAGAGGCTTCGGTAGAAATGCACGCCGCAGCTCAAAATGGAAGCCTACCCTTTTTTGTTACTCATTTTAGTCATTCGAGAACACGCAAATAAGGCCTGTGTCACTGCTCCGTATCTCTGCTACGGCCACTAGAGATCGCGGATATCAAGCAAAAGCCTCGGGTCAACTAACTGTTTGATTCAAGTCGTTTGATCAATTTTCTAATGTAAATAAGAATTCAAACTAGCTAGAAAGCCATTGGATTTAAAATTGAACCTAAATTAGGTTTAATTTGACTCTACTTGAGTCTATTTGGGTTTAATTGAATCTAATACAATTTATCTAGTGAGATCAAACCCAAATTAATGCCAATTAAAGTCGAATTAGGCCTAATGAAGCTCAAATTTTGCTCAATCAAGGAAAAGTACACACGCTCGAGGGCCTACGTGCGTAAAACGAGGTCAACACCGCCCTCTTGATTTGCTGCCCATGCTTGGGTGGGGCCCACTCATGAATTTGAAAGGGAGGGGGGGTTAAGGAGGTTTGGATTGTTTGCTTTAAATAGGATTAGAGGATTAGGGTTAGAGTTATGCTTGATTATTGTGGCTGAATTCCGAGTCTTGTTCTTGGTGCCCAAGCTAGCTTCGTCTAGGGATTCAGAGAGATCGATCATCCTCTCGAATTGATCGAGGATCAATTGTATTTTGCTTTCTTTGTTTTGTTAGTTCTATTCTTGCAATAAAATTATTGTTTTTATCTGATTTTTCATCATTTTTGTGGAGTTTTCTTGCTGTTTTGTCTCTAGCATTAGGGCTTACTTGAGATCTTCAAGTAATTCCTAACAGAGTCAGACGGACTAGGGCGACCAGTAAGTTTGTGAAGGTTTAACAAAGACAAGCTGGTGTTGATCATATAATGGTTAGACCAATAGGCTAAATTCAGGCAGCCGAAGGCATGATGACAAGTTGGTGTCATGTCAGGCCAACAGGATGGAAATTGTTGAACATAGAGGATGGAGAGCACCAAATGCTCATAATCAATTCATATAATCCCCAAACCAATCAAGAAGCTCAATCTGATCAAACCAAATGGAAGATCCAAGAATTTGGTTGATATTTCCCAATTTAGTCATCATGCATGGACAATTGGGATTTAGGAAATGAGGTATTACAGCTATTGAATGAAAATAATAATTATTAGCTACGTTTTATTCAATTATATAATGGTTATTTCTAATTGCTATACTTTAATCCTCGATATCTTCCATATTTATTGCACATTTTGCATGCCCTATGCATTGTTAAAGAGATGTTACCTGTTTAATTAACCCTGCAAGCTCCCTTCTTAATATTATGGCAGATCAAGCTCATTTGACCATCACCTAAGCAACTTCATCCATGATAGATCCAATTACGTTAAAGTATTAGTTATGCTTACAGTAGTCTATTTTATTTCAGATGACTGAAGAGACTTATTTAGTTTTTCAGTTGTACCTTATTTAACTTTCTTTTCAATTAGTAAATATATTTCAGTTTCCATAATTACAAGCTTTAGCATTATTGTTATAGTAAAAAAATGATATTTCAAATCTCTTGCTACTGAATAATTACCATTGAAAGTTTTCTTCTATTGTAATATTAAACCAACTTTCTTAGCCTTAAGTATCGGGATATGCCTATTAGATGATCTATTTGATCCATAGGATTCTTCCAGACCTCAGATCATAGGATTCTTCCAAACTCTAGGCCTTAGGATCTATTCTAGATCCTAGGACTTCTAGGCTCCAGACCCTAGGATTTTCTTAGACCCTAGGATCCTTCTAACTTCTTGATTTTAGGATCTATTCAGACCCTATAACACTTTTAAGGTCTAGCCCCTAGGATCCTTCTAGATCCTAGGATTCTTCTAGATTTCAAACTATAAGATTTCTACTAAATTCTAGGACTCTTTTAAATTCCAGACTCTAAGATCTCCATTAGATCCTAAGACCATTCTAGGTTATGGACTACAAGATCTACTTAGACCCTGAACCAATCTTAGTCTTAGGATCAATTAAGACTTTAGATAAATTTAGACTCAAACCATTCTAAACTCTAAACTCTAATTCAAACCTCAAGCCCACTCAATTTTCAAATCAAAATCTAGACCTCAAACCTATCAAGATCTTCAGCCTATATTGATTCCAAATTTAAGTTAAATGTTGATTATGCTCCAATCAAACTTTGATTATGTCTTATTATCCATAATCTTCTCTAATGATTACATATGATATAGATAACTCAAATCCAATCAATTAAACTCAAAATCCAGATCAAATCCAAAAATCCAGACTCAAAACCTAAGTCCAAGGGCTTTGTCTTAAAAGCCTTTTCCAGGGATTTTTCAAATACTTCAAAACCCAATCAAATGACCTCCGATTCAGAGTCTATCAGTTGCATACTGATGGGACATGTCTCTGGAGACAACCCTCCAAATTTGAGCCCATTCTGAGGCCCCTAACCCCAGAAACAAAATCAAAATCCAAAGGCTGTAAAACCCTCAAATATTTACAGCCCAGGGCACTAGACTTGCCATTAAGAAGATTCTGACCATAGAGCCTTCACCAAAGCCTCTAGTCACTTCCAGACCATTAATCCAGACCTATTAAACATTAAACTGTATTTTTTTGGACCCACTTTGACCCCCAGTTGACCAGGGGTCAAAATGACCAAAATACCCCTATGGGGCTCAAATAGGGATTTCAAACTAAATGAACTCCAAATTGAATGCAACAACTTTCAGCAAGTTTCAAATATCAAACCAAACCTTTTGGACCCATTTTCAAGCCCTGAGTCAACCTGGTTGACCAAGTCAACCTAATTGACATAAAAGGCCCTTTAAGGGTCCAAATAGGTGTTTTGACCAAAAAGACCTCTCTAAGCCAGGAAATCACTTCCATTGGTCTTCAAATGTCATTTCAAACTTGTTGAGCCTGACCCCAGACCTTGGGTCAGCCTGGTTGACCAGATCAACTAAGGTCGATCCAAATGACCCTTGATGGGCCTAATAAGCCCATTTAGAGAAATCAAACTCTCCAGACCTTGGGACCACACCCAATATATTCAAAATGTTGTTTTAAATTTGTTGAACCCATTTCCAGACCCTGGACCCACCTGGTTGACCAAGTCAACCAATTTTGGCTTAATGGCCCATTAAAGGCCCAATAAGCCTTTGTGACCTAAATAGCCTATTTAACCTCTGAAACTACTTCTACGAGACTCCAAATACTGTATCAAAACTATCTATACTAGACCCACACCTTGGGTCAACCTGGTTGACTCAGTCAACCTAGTTTGACCAAGTCGACCCTTAAGCCCATTTATTTTGAATTAAACTTCAAATGAATGCAAATCCTTGTCAAACCCTCTCCAGGCTCTTTTAATTAATTCCTTAGATGACCTTGGCTGCCACCTCACCTTTTGTTGACCAGTTGACTGGTCAACATGGTCAACAAACCTCTTTAAGAGGCTTAAAGGTCCATTTGGCTTGACTCAAGCTAGCCCACTTACCCCAAAGTTATTTCAAGAATTTTATTTAACTCCAAAACCCTCCCATATGCCACCTCAGCAGTCAATAGGGTCAGTTGACCAGTCAACATATGGTCAACAAATTCTTAAGTGGCTAAATCTCTTGGTTTTGGCTAATCCAACCCATCTAATCCCTCTCCAACTGTTTGGAGAGAATCTAGAAGCATCTTAGAGCTATTCACAGCCTTTAGATCAGGATCTAATGGCACACATTTAATTCCACATGGAAAAAAGGCAAAATTAGACTTTCCACATAGAATGTACCCTTGTCCTTGATTCCTTCTGCTCCCAATAACCCCCTGGATAGGTGGCGGCCATCTGGACTCCAAACAAATGAATCTCAGCCCTTCATTCAATTTGGAGGGGATTGAATAGGGAAAAAGGCTATAAATGAGCCTCATTCGAATACACACACTCTCTCACATACCCCAGCCTCCCAAATCAAACTCTTCGTTCCTTTTAGCTCCCCAGTGCTCCCTCTATCTTCCCATTACAAAATACAAGTGGTTGCACGTCACCGGCGGCGAGTTCTCCGATGAGCCCACCACCTAGTTCTCCCAGCCTTGTAGTGGTCAATCCAGATATTTTTGGGCTCAGTTTTATGCTAGGGATCTACACTTGGACAGTCTACAAGCTCAACCATCCATTAAGCGGTCCAAATCGTCCAAAAATCAAGGTGAAAACCAAAACCCTAGATCTAGGAACACTAGATTAATTAGCTCTTTAATAAGCTTGTTTTGAGCCAAATAAAATACTCCCCAAAATTTTTGTTCAATATATTAATCTAGATTTAAAATTTCAAAATATTTCATCGTCTGGATCGCCTAAATGAGCTCAAAAATGGGTTCTAGGGATCGGTTGCTGATTGCATGAATCGAGCTCTATTTGGTCTGTTGATCTTTCGATCAACGGATTTGATCGCGCCGTTCCGTGCGTTGATCAGACATGTATTCAATACTGAGGCTCAAGCTACAGTCCTACTCGATCCTAGTCGCCCGCTCAGAACCACGGGATGTGCCCTCCGCCGTTGGATCTTGCTCAACCGAGATCGGACGGCGGGATCTGATCCCCGCCGTTGAATGGAATATTTAGAAAATTTACATTAAAATATTTAGAAAACAACCAAGGTTTAATTAAACTTGATTTAGATATCATATATAAAAACAAATACTAATTAATCGTGAATTTTTTTTAAAATCATTTAATTTCTTCAAAACTTTAAAGTCCAAACAAATTTATTTTAAATCACAAAAATATAAATAATATATGAAAATTTTTAGAATATTGAGAACTCTAATTTAAAACTATTTTCGAGATTCAAAACTTGATTTATTTTGATTAATTTGAATTATTCGAATACTTTAATATTTATTTAATATTTAATTAAATATTGTACTAACTATTTTAAAATAAAAAATATATTTTCAAATAATTTGAGATCAGTGGATCTCTCAAATCTCAAAAAACTTTATTGATATTTTAAATTATCTTATTTTAAAATTTATATTCTTATATAAATGGGTTTATGTATATAAATACTTATAATTTGAAATTTACTTTAAAATTATATATATTATATCTTTAAATCTTGAGAGATCTCTTGAAATTTTAAATGTAGATTAAGCATGTTTGAATGGAAATTATGGGGATTGATTAGTGCATAGTTGTGCTTTAACTATTCACTAATCAAGATTTGAGTTAAGTTAATTTTGTTAGTTCTTGCATGCTTAGGAAACACACACCACTTAGCCTAGG